>NC_139957.1:45318551-45453551 GCF_963454915.1 Gymnoscopelus microlampas | reverse complement strand
AAATACGTACACTGATGCAATGATTAGTCAATTCATTGATTGATATCAAATATCCTACTATAATTCTAGTAACCTCTGTCCGTCCGTCTGTAGTGGTGAGTGAGTGAGTAGGTGAAGCTACCCGGTTCTCCTCAGTGGCTGGAGCAATTGCTCTGATTTTGCACACAGCCATTGACCATTACCATCTGAACGCAACTGTGAAGCCCGTTTTTCAATTTCATCAAATCTCAGCTTCTTATTAGCGTTGTGTCAAACAATGTCGCCATGGTTACGGGGCTGCCCAGCTATGGGACGAACTGCCTCCCGGGTTGCCAGATCATGTGCGCATATCCCCCCACGGATGCGCTGCGCCGACCGGGTATGGTCTAGTTTAAATTAATTGCCTTTATTTGTCAACTATACGGAAGCCGAGACCTGGCCCAGGACCCGAGCCGGTTCGGGTCCAAAATGTTGACCTCGGGCACGGGTCGGATCCATTACAATTGCTGTGGGTCAGACAGTCTGAAATGGATGGACCTGTGAGGACCCCAGTCAGCTTTTCCTTTTCATATTAAACTCTTCTAAACTTATTGAGATGAGACATTATACATTGTAATTACGTTCTAAAAATCCATCGGTCCACCAGTGTACCCATCTTTAAACCAATCCAGTAACTTTGATTTGTGCAGGCCTGAGCATGGATCAGATTGTAAATACCATGATTTATTTATTTCACTGCAGATAGTCTACATATTACATTTAGAATAACCCTTAACCCTTATATTCAATTAATTATTTCAATGGACTAAAATCTTGTTTTATTTGATGTCCTTCCTGCCCTGGCATTTGGCCTTTGTGCCGTCAAAAATAGACAACACCAAAGGCCAAGTGGTTTTGCCCTTAAAATTACGAAATTCCAGGCCTGGCAGGGACGGTATAAGAAAGTTGGCGGAAATGCACTCTGTTTTGCAAGTGCAGCAGGCAACTTTGAAAAGTGAATTTATATAAGGAAACATTGTTTCTCTGTCGCTACCAGTGAATATTTGTTGTTATAAAGTAAAAGTGACTGAACTGCGGGTATTGAACGACGTCGGTTGCAACTGACCAGGTTTCTGGGAACATTTTCGACTTAATGTCGTCACGCAAGTCTTAAAGACACTTTTTTTAAAAAAGCATGCAAGTACAGTACCGTATTTACCCATGCAGTACTCAGGGACGTGCACAGATAGACTCTAGGTGGAGCTAGAGCACCTGCCCTTTGCCCTCTTGACCACAAGTGCCCTTTTTTTTCCAGTTTACAGCAGGGGTCTTCAACAGGGGGTCCGAGACCCCTAGGGGGTCCTCAGAGTTACTACAGGGGGTCCGCCAAATCTTTATGTGATATGATTTTTCTTTTTACCATAACCACTCGAAACCTAGCATCACTTTTCTGAGGAGAACTTTAGCCAAATTTTATTGGCAAATAGGTATAGGTGTAGAGGGAAACAAGAGCAGACCAAGTAAACAAAAAAAAAGTATAATTTACTTGAGCACCTGCCCCTCAAAATGTCTGAGCACGCCACTGCTTATACTTTCATAAATGTTGCACATCTGTTACCTATATACTCAAGTTACCAAGTAGATGTCTTGCAGTTCATTTCTGAACATTTTAGTGCAACATATCATCCACCATGAAGAGATTCTGTGCTCTCCTCTCCTTTCTCCTCCCTCACATGTTCTCCTTTCCACACCTCCTGCTTGAGTGTTTGCACTCTTTTCCAGTAAGTTCAGGTACACCTCCTCCAACACTGAACAATGGTTGTGCCTCTCCTCTAACTGTCCTCTCAGTGTTGTCATCTCTCTGTTCTTCTCCTCCAGTTGTCTCAGAAACTCCCTCTGCATCTTTGTCTTTGAGATCACAAAGGTCCTTTGGATCTCCGGCAGGAGAACCTTCATCACATTTCTCTCTGCTTCTGCTCTGGCCTCTCCTTCATACATCTCTCTCATCTCCTCTATTTCCTGTCCGTGTCTCTCCTCCCTCTCTCTCCTCTCGTTCTCTCTCTTTGCTCTAAACCTCTCCATCTTTCTCTCCATCTCCTCTCTTCTCTCAGATTCCCTCCTCAGGTCTTCTTCCAGCTTCCTTTTCTTCTCTTCATCCCTCTCCTCTCTCATCTGCCTCTCCAGTTCACTCGTTCGGTGGTCGATGTTCCTGATCTCTCCCTCATGCTCTTGGATGGATCCCTCCATCTTCCTCAGAGAGTCCTTGAGCTCCTTCTCAAACCTCTCCCTCATCTCCTGCTCCTCCATGCGTCTCTTCTCCTCACTGTCCCTCTGAATCTTTCTCTCCATCTCTCTGACCTGGGCCTCTACCTCCTGGTAGATCTGGGTGCTGTAGAAGCTCTCTGTGTTTCCTGACACCACGCTATCTATCAGCTCCAGCAGCTGTGAAACCTGACCAGCATGGCCGTCATCCTTAATGTTGAGGAGGTGACATCTGTTCCCACATTTCACTACAAGCTGCTGGACTTCCCGACTGCCTGCTTGGAGAAACTCCTCAACTCTCTGCACGCTCTCACTGTCCTCACGGATGAAGACGACAACGCTGTGTCTCCAGAAGCTTTCTCCAAACATCTCTGGTATCTTCTCCATCATCCATCTTGTCTCTCCTTCAGAAGGCTCTGCCGGTACGACCAGGAGGAAGGAATGGGGACCTGGAGCAGACAGATTGAGACAGAGCCCCGCCTCTTGCCTTGTTTCCTCCGGAGAACGTCCAGAGAAGACTGTAGCGTCCACCAGCACCAGCCGTCTCCCACAGACCTCCCCCTCTCTCCTTCTACTCCCCTGGCTCACTTCAGAGGAGCTGGCCTCGGCACCAAACTCCTCCCTGCCCAGGATGGTGTTTCCTGCTGCGCTCCTCCCCGCTCCAGTCCTCCCCAGGAGCACCAGTCTCAGCTCAGACGCAGCGGGAGACACTGGTGAGTCCGGTCTGTCTGATGACACTGAAACAACACAATGGAACAAGCTATGGAACTGCTTCACAGACGTATGCAGTAGTCAGATGTCACTGTACACTAAGTGATCCTAAAAGGTTTTACATTCTAATTGAAACGGCAGCATAGACTCACAATCTGGAGGGTTATAGCGCATGCTGTGTCTCCTCCTCACTGGTAGAATGGAGTCTTCACCCACTGTAACACAATGCCACAACACATTGACACAACACATCAACACAACACAACACATTGACACAACACATCAACTCAACTCAACACAACACACCAATCAAACAGTCCAGGTGGACATCAATCTACAGACATTACCTCTAGTAACTTTACACTTTAACTTTTCATTGACTGTGTTTAAACCCAAAGAATGTGACGCTCATGGCCTCTGTCCCTGCCATGTGTCCCCCTTCCCTGTCAGTTTTTCCCTGTTGTAGAGCCCTCAATCGGTATTTAAATACCTGTGGTCGGGAACAGGCCGTAAAAATAAAACCTGCGGGCCACACAAAATCCCAAATCCCACACCGTCCTGCTATAAACCAGATATAGAGCACCTGGAGCATGTTTGGTCATGCTTTACTTTAGGAAGATACAGTATGAATATTATGTCTACATTCATAGGATACTTTGTAGGCTACAGTGGAGTCTCTTAACTGCGGGCAGTCAGAAATGAAATCATGGCGGGCATGGTCAGAAATCCAACGAAATCCTCACTATATGGAGGGTTCTCATGGAAACGGCATCATAGACTCACTATCTGGAGGGTTATATCCCATGCTGTGTCTCCTCCTCACTGGTAGAATGGACTCTTCACCCACTGCAACACAAAACAACACAACACTGTAACACAACACAACACATCAATCAAACAGTCCAGGAGGAAATTAATCTACAGACATGACATATATGACCTCTTCACACTTTTCATTGACTGTGTTTAAACCTTAAGAATGTCACAGTCATGGCCTCTGTCCTTGCCGTGTGTCCCCCTTCCCTGTTACTGTCAGTTGTATTGCCCTGTTGTGACTTTGTCCTCCTAATTTCCCTCGGCCAATCTCCTCTCCCCTCTCCCCGCGGCCTAGAAGAGTCCACTTGGGTTACATGTCGCCTTTCCGACATGTCGCCTTTCCGACGGTTGCTAACCCTATACCTAACCCTAACCCTAACCGCACGCGGAAGCCACATAGTCGGAGTGGCGAGATGTCGGAATGGAAGGCAAACCCCATCCACTTGACCTGAGCAGTGTTCATGTTGACAGCACATTTTTATTTAGTTTTAGTCATAGTCTTTTGAATAAAATTCTGTTTAGTTTTAGTCATATTTTAGTCATCTGAAATGTTTAACTTTTAGTCTAGTTTTAGTTGACTAAATAGCTTAAGATTTTAGTCGACTAAATGTATTTTTGGCTGATGTGATGCCATTGAAATGAAAGATTTTCACTTAGCTGCATGCCAAAAATAGCAGATCTACAAGCTCACAACACGTCGTGCTGCGACACGTTGTTAGCTTGTAGATCGGCTATTTTCGCTCTGTGACACCCGTGCGCACCCATGGTGACTTGACTTAGTTCTGGATCTCTTCTCCACTAGTCCCTCCCAAACATTTTAGTCTAGTTTTTATTTGTTGACGAAATTGTCAATATATTTAAGCTTAGTTTTTATTTAGTTTTTATTCAGTTTTCGTCAGTGAAAAAAGGTAGTCGACATAGTTTTAGTCGACGAAATCAACACTGGACCTGAGTGCCGTCACCTGTGAGGACCAGCTGAGTCTGGTTGGGTGACGAGCTCCAGAGACTATTTAAGACCGTATGTGACATTGTTCAGTGCTGGGTCTTAGCTGTAGTGCGAGGCTCTGTCTGTATGTCAGAGTTTCAGTGTTACGATGTATTCTACTGTGTGCTCTTTTGTTGTGAATGTACTTGTGGGTGTTTGTGTTAGTTGTTAAAGGTTATTGTAAGTTCCTTGTGTCTAAGCTAAGTCTTTGTCAACTGCATCTAAGTTCACAACACATAAATCAAATGTGTATTTATGGGATATTAGGATTGATATCCTACGGTACTATTATCCGATAACTGTGTGTGTTTTAGTTCTAATAAGATTGATCGACACGCTACGTCATCTCCTGGTTTTGATGTTCATGCAAATGTGTCGAAAACCTCCCGATCCTGACAAAGAAAATCACTTAAGTACAATGTATTATCATTATAAACGTGATAGCAAAGATTAGACAGTGTCATTTAATACTGTTTTGATAATAATACACCTTTTTATATCTCCCTGCCGGACTATTTGAAATAGATTCACTATCTGGAGGGTTCTAATTGAAACAGCAGCATAGACTCACTATCTGAAGGGTTCTAATTGAAACAGCAGCATAGACTCACTAGCTGGAGGGTTATATCCCATGCTGTGTCTCCTTCTCACTGCTGGAATGGAGGCTTCACCCACTGTAACACAACACAACACAACACAACACAACACAACACAACACAACACAACACAACGCAACACATCAATTAATCAAACAGTCCAGGCTGAACTCAATCTATGTGTATTTATGGGATATTAGGATTGATATTATCTGATATCTATGTGCATTTTAGTTCTAATATGATTGATTGAATCCTACTATCCCATAGACAGACGTAGATACCACGTACATACCTATATTAAAATTACCTAGAGGGTGCTGTGCGTTGACCGAGGACATCACAAACTCAACATCCAGACTTTAGAGACTTTCTGTCTTTTAACTAACTGAAAATAACTTTTCATTGACTGTGTTTAAACCTGAAGAAAGTCACTTAAATACCATCATTATCATTATAAACAGTGATACTGTACATAGCTCAAATTAGACTGTATAATGTTATGATGTTAGGATAAAAATACACATTTTATATCTCTCTGCTGGACTAATTGAAACGGCAGCATAGACTCACTATCTGGAGGGTTATATCCCATGCTGTGTCTCCTCCTCACTGGTAGAATGGAGTCTTCACCCACTGTAACACAACACAACACAACACAACACAACACAACACAACACAACACAACACAACACAACACAACACAACACAACAATAAAATACTCCAGGTGGACATCAATCTACTGCAACAACAACATTGGATGTATTAGCAATAGCTGTATATATATGTAGTTATGTCCATTCTCTAAAACACAGGACAGCTTTACTGTATTTATCATCGTATACAAATGTTTAAAACAAGGATGAATCAAATCTATTTCAGCCTACTGACCATTCTTCTGAGCGGATGCAGTCCTCAGGTTCTCTAGTTCAGTCTTCAGATCACATATCTGCTGAGCTGCAGTGACAGGTTTAAGATACACAACATTAAGGACATTAATATTAACATTGTCATCATGTAGACATGTTTTTAATGATCCAGTTCTCACCTGGTGAGTGATGTATACATATGTGTATTTATGAGATAGTAGAAGATAATAGTAGATGTCCTACTATTATCCGATATATACAGTATGTGTATTTTTGTTCTAATAGGATTGATTGAATCCTACTATCCCATAATTAGACATAGATACCATGTACATACTTAATATATTAAAATTATATGGTGTCAACTTTAGACGTCACAAATGTAACATCCGGACCTTTGAGTTCTAATAGTTACTCACACTAATATAAATGTGTGTTTATTCTGTCGTTGCTGAATGACTCTGGATAAAGAACATAACATGGATGTATAAAATATTAAAAAGTCCTCAGTACAATCTCACCAAGATGATTTTTTTCAGTGATGACATCATCCCTCTCTTTCTTCGTCATCCTCAGCTCTTCATCTTTCCTCTCCAGTTGATCCTCTCTTTGCCTCAGTCGGTGGTTTGTTTCCATCAGTACTTGGTCTTTCTCTTCTAGTTTCTTGTCTCTCTCTGTCAGTGTCTGGTTGATTTTCTCCAGCTGATTGCATCTTTCCCTCAGTTGAACTGTGAGCTTCTCTACTTGGTTGTCTTTCTCTCCTAGTTTCTTGTCTCTCTCTGTCAGTAGTTTGTCTTTCTCTCCTAGTTTCTTGTCTCTCTCTGTCAGTAGTTTGTCTTTCTCTCCTAGTTTCTGGTCTCTCTCTGTCAGTAGTTTGTCTTTCTCTCCTAGTTTCTGGTCTCTCTCTGCCAGTGTATGGTTGATCTCCTGGAGTTCACCATCTTTATGCTTCAGTTGAACTGTGAGCTTCTCTACTTGGTTGTTAAGGCCCTGCAGATCCTTGTCTTTCTCTCCAAGTTCCTTGTCGCTCTCTGTCAGTGTATGGCTGATCTTTTTCAGTTCATTGTCTTTTTGCTTCAGCTGAACTACAAGTGTATCTACTTGGTTGTTAAGACCCTGCAGGTTCTTGTCTTTCTCACCTAGTTCCTTGTCTCTCTCTGTCAGTAGTTTGTCTTTCTCTCCTAGTTTCTTGTCTCTCTCTGTCAGTAGTTTGTTTTTCTCTCCTAGTGTCTTGTCTCTCTCTGTCAGTCTCTGGCTGATGTCTTCCAGTTCACTATCTTTATGCTTCAGTTGAACTGTGAGCTTCTCTACTTGGCTGTTAAGGCCTTGCAGGTCCTTGTCTCTCTCTTCTAGTTTCTTGTCTCTCTCTGTCAGTGTCTGGTTGATCTTCTCCAGTTCACTCTTTTTCTCCTTGAGTTGTTTGTCTGTTTCTGTCACTAGTTTATTACTTTCCTTCAATGCTTGGTCTTTCTCTTCTAGTTTCTGGTCTCTCTCTAACAATAGTTGGTCTTTCTCTTCTAGTTTCTGGTCTCTCTCTATCAATAGTTGGTCTGTCTCTCCTAGTTGAACTGTGAGCTTCTGTACTTGGTTGCTCAAGATGTTGCTCTCTGTGTCAACAACAGATAGAACAAATATATTGTTTAGATGAACCACAGACATTTTAACATTCTCAATGAATCATCCTCTTCTATGTCTTGCACTTGTTTCCACTGTAATATTCTTGTGCTGATGAAAATACAAATCCGATCTAACTATCCATCGTTTTAACTAGAAAGGCGCAATTTTGGGAAATTGGAAGTGTGGTTGACCTGACGCGAGTCATGGGTTGGTGCCGCCGGGACCTGAGGAATATGCTGGGAGGAATAGCGTCGGAGGTCATGCAACATAACATTCAGATTCGGTGCTGATCCGATGCTGTGTTTGTGTACAGCATTTAGTTTTTAAGAAATAGGCCCCTCCCACTAATTTGGCAAGCAAATGACATTATCACATCACTCCTGAGATCATATATATTTTTTTTAAAAATCATGTTTTTGCATCAAAAAGTTACATTTTGTGCATTTAGTGGACATGTTTTTGGGGCTTCGTTGAGGACATGACCTTCGACATGTGATCCAAATTTGGGGTCGATTGGACGTTTTGTACATGATTTGTTTTTGGCATATTCTGTAAAATAGGCCCCTCCCACTAACTTTTGAAGCCAATTACGGCCGAGTATCAGAATTCTGTATTTTTATCACACAGGTCCAGAGATCATGTGTACCAATTTTTGTGAGATTTGAACAAAATCCGTAGGAGGAGGAGCACAAAGTGTGTTTTGAAGAGAATTCTAAATGGCGGAAAATCTAGTCAGACACAAATGGCCATGGCCTATATGGGGAGTTGCGTCGTGATCCAAGGAATTCAGGGAAACATATGAAAACAAGATGAAAACACAAGTATTATTGTCTCCTTTCAGACTTACCAAACCGATGAGCTGATTCCTTTCTTCTGTTCTTGTCCTCCACTGTCTCCTTCTTGAGATACTGTTTAGCAGATCCTTTAACTACATATAAAGAGAGTTAAGCTGTTTTAATAACAGTGACATGTTTTAATTACTGGACAACACATTGAACATCAACTTCAGCCTTCAGACTACGTTGAAATTAAACTCCTGCCAATTATTAGTCAGGAAAGTATGTATCTTCTATCAATCAATCATATGACTTATCGTCTGTAAACATAAGTGACAAACGTTTGTATTGTTGACGGTAATATCAGTGATGCAACAGTTTTAGTTGTATTTAGATACTGTTTATCTGTAACATGTACAAACAGATAAACTCTTAACACACGGACACAACATACACACCACTGTGTGTGAAGATATATAAAATATCAGTAAGATTCTATGTACAGAAAAATATTATTCCTCTTATGCGGGGGAATCATATAAATGTTTTAAAGCTTTTGTTAAACTTGTAAATCTGAAAACACTTTGGAGGACATGAAGTAGAAGAGGATTGATACTTACACCCTAGTTAACATTCAAATCCATGTTCATAATTCATAAAAACGAGAAAGAAAGCACAATCATAGTTAGCATGATATTTACGAAATGGTTTAGTGGCCATATATAAACATGCAATTATACATACAGTATTAATAGATTTGAATAGATTAGACATTTTAATTGCTGTGCAAAGAGGGAAAAGAAAGTGAATTTAAATTGACGTTTAGACTTCTCAGTTTGTCCAGAAACATGAATGGAGTTGGTCATTTTATGTGAGACTTACTGTCAGAGTTAACAGTATAATATCACAATTATAGAATGCAATTAACTGTCAATATATTGTAGAGTTGTTTCCATTACACATCAATGATAATTAAACAAATAGTCATTATGTATTAAAACTACAAACAAAGATATCAGTATAAGAGTTTTTGACAATTGGCATTTCAATTATTTGTTATGTCAGATGCTCATGACCATGTAAAGGAACTTTGCCAAGATTTTGTTTGGTTCTATTGTGAGAAAACGTGTGGTAAATCTGAAAACACTTTGGAGAACATGAAGTAGAAGAGGATTGATACTTACACGCTATTCCACATTCAAATCCATGTTCATAATTCATGAAAGGAGAAAGAAAGCACAATCATAGTTATGAAACGTAACATTATACACTTAAAAATCTCTTTCTCAGTTCATCCAGCAACATGAATGGAGTTGGTCATTTATATGAGACTGACTGTCAGTCACTGTTATAGTGTAATATCAGTAGGATAGAATGCAATTAACTCTCAGTAGATTTCCACACACAGAATGCAATAAATATAATGGAATAGATATAATGCAATAGATCTGAAAACACATTGGAGGACATGACGTAGAAGAGGATTGATACTTACGGGCTAGTTCACATTCAAATCCATGTTCATAAAGAATGAAATAAGAAAAAGAAAAATCACAGTTACACAACTTTACAATATATCATATTTACAAACTGGTTTAGTAGCCATATAATCTCCCCAAATAAGCCACGCCCATTTCCACCAGACACATTTTCCACCATGTTGCGTTTTCTTTGCAAAACACAGTTTTTTAGCAGCTGCTGCAAAGCCGCTGCCTCATCATCGCATACCTCATCATCATCATTCGCTCATTGTTCCAACTCTTCTCAATCATTGGCTGTTCTGCCTCATTTGCATCTTGTTCGAAATTTGCATCGAGATGTCCTTTAATCCAATGGGGAGACCCTGCAGGAAACACAGCTGAGCTGACCTACAAGCCCACACCGCTTCCATCAACGACGCGTTGTGGTCTTGAAGATCGCCTGGGGCGTGGCTAGAACATTGCCTGGGCCGTGGCTAGCTTATGCAGTATTTGAGTAAATATACTTAGTTACTTAACACTTGGAGCTTGTTCTCTCTGTCACAGGGCACGTGCGCCTGCTGCTATTTTTGAAGAGCCAAAGCTAACTAAGTGGTTAAAACGATTGTGACACTATGTTAACTAATTTCACTGGGGACCCCCTGGTATTCCCCCAAGGACCACTGGTGGTCCCTGGACCACTGATTGAAAACCACTGGCTTAGGCTACATGAGCGCTTTAAACCTACTTGAAAATAGCACACAAAACCTGATTGGACCATCTCTACTTGCAGCTGCTAATAATATGACTGTCAAGTCATTTATTTTCTTGTTTGGATTCTATTCCGATTGACTACAGTTTGCTGGAGGGACCCGTTTTGCCTGACATGCTACAAGCACCGCTGGACCAATCGGCGGGAACATTTCCAAGCACACTCCCAGTAGGCCAAGGAAAAATCTCCATCCATTCGTTTTTTCCAAAATCAGCCAGTTATAGTGCCACCATGAGACAGGTTTTAGCAAAGTTTGTGTTACTACTCCAACTGTACATATTTTGTTTCCATTTCGATTGACTATGATTGGGGTTTTTGGGAGGATGGCCCGTTTTGCACAAAATGCCACACATCATGAATGCAGTGCCCAATTTCTAGGAAACTTTGCATGCACATTCCGACTAAGCCAAGGAAAAACCTCCATCCCAATTATTTTCAAATATCATGGTGGTGCTACAGCAGCCCACTTCGCGTTTGGCCGATGACTCTTGAATTGTAGGCTGTAAAATCAACATCTTTTTCCCCATGGATCCTTGGATCATGACGCAATTTATAGGCCCTGATTGTGCCAGATTACATGTTCTGCCATAGTGTGTTTTCTTCAAAACACACTTTTTGCTACTCTACTCTTTTGTCCAAAATGTACACAAATCGTTGCACATTATCTCTGGGGTTATGTGATCAAGATGTATGAGTGAGATTGTTCAGATCACATTCTAATTGGCTATGACTGCCTTCCAACGTTTGCAGACCCTGGGTAGGCAACCCGACCTAGCGTAGACCTGTGCTCCGAGGAGAACACTTTTCATGTTTTTTTGTTTATGTTGGATGCTCATAACCATGTTAGGGAACTTTGCCATGGTTTAACACAAATCCTTTGGTTCTATTGTGGGGTCTTGGCAAGAGAGCTCTCCACACACTTTATGCAATAAGAAGTATTCACTGTGAACACATGTAAGAACCATTCAGTTTGTGTCCTGCTATTGTGTAAACTTGTTATAAATCTGAAAACACATTGGAGGACATGCAGTAGAAGAGGATTGATACTTACACACTATTTCACATTCAAATCCATGTTCATAATTCATAAAAAGAGAAAGAAAGCACAATCATAGTTAGAATCAATCAATCATAATATTCAATTTAACTCATGGTCTGTAATTATAAGTGACATAGACGTTTGTATTGTTTACAGTAAGATCTGTGATCTGGGACAGTTTTAGTTGTGTTTAGATAGTTTATCTGTAACATGTACAAACAGATACACTCTTCACCACATGAACACATGGACACAACATGAACACCACATTTATGAAGAGATACAATATCAGTGAGATCGTTTTATTCTATGGACAGAAAATCATTTTGTGGGAAAAGCATAATAATGTGTGTTGTGATAATAATGTGTGTTGTGATAATTAATTCATTTTGTGGGAAAAGCATAATAATGTGTGTTGTGATCAAGTTGGGCATTCATTTATGAAAAAACGTTTGTATTGTTTACAGTAAGATCTGTGATCTGGGACAGTTTTAGTTGTGTTTAGATAGTTTATCTGTAACATGTACAAACAGATACACTCTTCACCACGTGAGCACATGGACACAACATGAACACCACATTTATGAAGAGATACAATATCAGTGAGATCGTTATATTCTATGGACAGAAAAATGTTTTGGGGGCATAATAATGTGTTAAAGTTTCCATTGTCTCAGTCAAAACATTGTATTATTCAAAAGAAGGTAAATATAAATAATGGACAGTGAGAGTGTTTACACTTCACAACCTGTTTCTCAGTTTATCCAGAAACATGAAGAGTTGATCATTTATACGAGACTGACTGTTATAGTGTAATATGATATCACTAGGATACAATGCAATGCTGTTTAGATTTTAGAGTTGTTTCCAATTAACTATTTTAACGTCATCGACGCGTTTTCGAGTCAAACACTACTTAACCCACCCACGCCATCGACGCGTTAGACGTGCTGATAGCTTTTTCATTGTTTAATCTGTGATCGCGCTGTTTAATCTGTGATCGCGCTGTGTGAAGCTGTTTTGTTCACTTCACCCGGATCCGGATTCATGACACAGATTCCGTTTCCGGTTCTCTAGAAGCTTGTGTCATTTTAGGCCAGAATAGGGAAAAACACGTTTTTTCACACGGTATAAAAAACGAACGGAGAGCTCCAGTTCTATTTTCTTTAGTCTGGATGACGAACAGTTATCGTCGTCGTGTATACCAACGATCTGAAACCCGATCGGCGAGCGGCGAAAACGTCATATCCGGATATGATGTTTGGACTGTTTGAGCCTGTTTGGGGGGGGGAGGGGGGTCGAGCGAGTGAGCGAGTGAGCAAGAGGTCGATCTGCTGCTCTCTGCTGGTCGATCTGTCGTGTGGGTTTAAAACCGCAGCCAGACAAACGATTTGAATGTAAATAACAAAATAACAAAACAAAAAAAAACACGAAAGTCGCTGGCACTGGGGGAGTACTTCATAAAAATACTTTGGCAGTCAAATAGTTAACACTTCAGTTATTTCTTCATGTAGGATGCTCATAACCATGCAAGATTTAGCATGAATCCTTTGGTTCTATTGTAAGGACTTGATAAGAGAACAAGCTCTCCACACACATAATGCAATAACAAGTATTCACTTTGAAGAACCATTCAGTTTGTGTTCTGCTATTGTGAGAACATGTTATAAATCTGAAAACACATTGGATGACATGAAGTAGAAGAGGATTGATACTTACACCCTAGTTCATATTCAAATCCATGTTCATAATTCATAAAAAAAGAGAAAGAAAGCACAAGTTAGAAAACTTGACATTATACTGTATGCTATTTCCAAAATGGTTTAGTGGCCATATGGAAACATTACACTATACATGCATTATTAACACACACACACACACACTCACACTCACACTCACACTCACACTCTCACACACACACACACACACACACACACACACACACACACACACACACACACACACACACACACACACACACACACACACACACACACACACACACACACACACACTTGGCTCTGAGTATAATATTGTAGGATTGTACTTGAACGTCAGTGTCACTACAATATTAACATTCACTACAAATGTTTTGCAGCAGGAAAAAACATATTCACTGTGAAGACATGGAAGAACCATTCAGTTTGTGTTCTGCTATTGTGAAAACTTGTTGTCACAACACAGGAGGAACTGGAGGACATGAAGTAGAATATGATTGATACTCACCGGCTAGTTCATGTTCAAATCCATGTTCATAAAGAATGAAAAGAGAAAAGGCAAAATCATAGTTACAACACTTTAAACATTATATTATTTACAAAATGGTTTAGCAGCCATTTAGAAACATTAAAGTATACATCCACTAGTAATAGATTAGAGACTTTTAAATGACATGCATTGATGGGAAACAATGTCTACCATTTCAATTTGAGAATCTAATTGACATTTAAAATACAAAGGTATTCCCCGCTGTGTGGGGGATAAAGTGTTAAACCGAAGGTAAGAAAGTTGACATTCTAAGCCAATGAAATCCTCACGGAAAAAAAGGTCAAATTGATTGGCTGATTATGGATAGAGAGGCCTCAGTGATGGGAGTGTTTATACTGTAATGAGATATATGTATATATATATATTATATATATATATATATATATATATATATATATATATATATATATATATATATATATATATATATATATATATATATATATATATATGCTTTTATGTTTTTATGTGACGCTGTAGTGTGATCAAGTTGGGCATTAATTTATGAAAAAACATTTGTATTGTTTACAGTAAGATCTGTGATCTGGGACAGTTTTAGTTGTGTTTAGATAGTTTATCTGTAACATGTACAAACAGATACACTCTTCACCACATGAACACATGGACACAACATGAACACCACATTTATGAAGAGATACAATATCAGTGAGATCGTTATATTCTATGGACAGAAAATCATTTTGTGGGAAAAGCATAATAATGTGTTAAAGTTTCCATTGTCTCAGTCAAAACATTGTATTATTCAAAAGAAGGTAGATATATATAATGGACAGTAAGAGAGTTTACACTTCACAACCTGTTTCTCAGTTTATCCAGAAACATGAAGAGTTGGTCATTTATACGAGACTGACTGTTATAGTGTAATATCACTATGATACAATGCAATGCTGTTTAGATTTTAAAGTTGTTTCCAATTAACTATTTTAACGTCATCGACGCTTTTCGAGTCAAACACTACTTAACCCACCCACGCCATCGACGCGTTAGACGCGCTGATAGCTTTTTCATTGTTTAATCTGTGATCGCGCTGTTTAATCTGTGATCGCGCTGTTTAATCTGTGATCGCGCTGTTTAATCTGTGACCGCGCTGTTTAATCTGTGATCGCGCTGTTTAATCTGTGATCGCGCTGTTTAATCTGTGATCGTGCTATGTGAAGCTGTTTTGTTCACTGCACACTCACCCGGATCCGGATTCATGACGCAGATTCCGTTTCCGGTTCTCTAGAAGCTTGTGTCATTTTAGGCCAGAATAGGGAAAAACACGTTTTTTCACACGGTATAAAAAACGAACGGAGAGCTCCAGTTCTATTTTCTTTAGTCTGGATGACACACACACACACACACACACACACACTCACACTCACACTCACACACACACACACACACACACACACACACACACACACACACACACACACACACACACACACACACACACACACACACACACTTGGCTCTGAGTATAATATTGTAGGATTGTACTTGAACGTCAGTGTCACTACAATATTAACATTCACTGCAAATGTTTTGCAGCAGGAAAAAACATATTCACTGTGAAGACATGGAAGAACCTTTCAGTTTGTGTTCTGCTATTGTGAAAACTTGTTGTCACAACACAGGAGGAACTGGAGGACATGAAGTAGAATATGATTGATACTCACCGACTAGTTCACGTTCAAATCCATGTTCATAAAGAATGAAAAGAGAAAAGGCAAAATCATAGTTACAAAACTTTAAACATTATATTATTTACAAAATGGTTTAGCAGCCATATAGAAACATTAAATTATACATCCACTAGTGATAGATTAGAGACTTTTAAATGACATGCATTGATGGGAAACAATGTCTACCATTTCAATTTGAGAATCTAATTGACATTTAAAATACAAAGGTATTCCCCGCTGTGTGGGGGATAAAGTGTTAAACCGAAGGTAAGAAAGTTGCCATTCTAAGCCAATGAAATCCTCACGGAAAAAAAGGTCAAATTGATTGGCTGATTATGGATAGAGAGACCTCAGTGATGGGAGTGTTTATACTGTAATATGATATATATATATATATATATATATATATATATATATATATATATATATATATATATATATATATACTGTATAATATAATATAGGCCTAGTAATAACTGGTGGGATATTGCAAACAAATAAATAATAATAATGTACAATAATAATACAAAAATAGGGCTTAATTGGTTCATATATGCTTTGTCATAATAATCACGTCTGTCGGGTGGAAACCTCATATATCCAAAACTGTGACTTTTTCAGGATTCTAAAATGGCAAAAGTAGCAGATCTACAAGCTCGAAACGCGTCGCTTCGAGCTTGTAGATCTGCTACTTTTGATGCTTTTATGTGACGCTGTAGTGTGATCAAGGTGGGCATTAATTTATGAAAAAACGTTTGTATTGTTTACAGTAAGATCTGTGATCTGGGACCGTTTTAGTTGTGTTTAGATAGTTTATCTGTAACATGTACAAACAGATACACTCTTCACCACATGAACACATGGACACAACATGAACACCACATTTATGAAGAGATACAATATCAGTGAGATCATTATATTCTATGGACAGAAAATAATTTTGGGGGAAAAGCATAATAATGTGTTAAAGTTTCCATTGTCTCAGTCAAAACATTGTATTATTCAAAAGAAGGTAAATATAAATAATGGACAGTGAGAGTGTTTACACTTCACAACCTGTTTCTCAGTTTATCCAGAAACATGAAGAGTTGATCATTTATACGAGACTGACTGTTATAGTGTAATATCACTAGGATACAATGCTGTTTAGATTTTAAAGTTGTTTCCAATTAACTATTTTAACGTCATCGCCGCGTTTTCGAGTCAAACACTACTTAACCCACCCACGCCATCGACGCGTCAAACGCGCTGATAGCTTTTTCATTGTTTAATCTGTCCGCGCTGTTTAATCTGTGATCGCGCTGTTTAATCTGTGATCGTGCTGTTTAATCTGTGATCGCGCTGTTTAATCTGTGATCGCGCTGTTTAATCTGTGATCGCGCTGTTTAATCTGTGATCGTGCTGTTTAATCTGTGATCGCGCTGTTTAATCTGTGATCGCGCTGTTTAATCTGT
Organism: Gymnoscopelus microlampas; assembly: GCF_963454915.1. Lineage (NCBI taxonomy): Eukaryota > Metazoa > Chordata > Actinopteri > Myctophiformes > Myctophidae > Gymnoscopelus > Gymnoscopelus microlampas. The sequence continues at coordinate 45,436,282 of NC_139957.1, read as the reverse complement.
GATCGTGCTGTTTAATCTGTGATCGCGCTGTTTAATCTGTGATCGCGCTGTTTAATCTGTGATCGCGCTGTTTAATCTGTGATCGCGCTGTTTAATCTGTGATCGTGCTGTTTAATCTGTGATCGCGCTGTTTAATCTGTGATCGCGCTGTTTAATCTGTGATCGCGCTGTGTGAAGCTGCTTTGTTCACTTCACACTCACCCGGATCCGGATTCATGACGCAGATTCCGTTTCCGGTTCTCTAGAAGCTTGTGTCATTTTAGGCCAGAATAGGGAAAAACACGTTTTTTCACACGGTATAAAAAACGAACGGAGAGCTCCAGTTTTATTTTCTTTAGTCTGGATGACGAACAGTTATGGTCGTCGTGTATACCAACGATCTGAAACCCGATCGCCGAGCGGCGAAAACGTCATATCCGGATATGATGTTTGGACTGTTTGAGCCTGTTTGGGGGGGGGGGGGGGGGGGGTCGAGCGAGTGAGCGAGTGATCGAGAGGTCGATCTGCTGCTCTCTGCTGGTCGATCTGTCATGTGGGTTTAAAACCGCAGCCAGATAAACAATTTGAATGTAAATAACAAAACAAAAAAAACATGAAAATCGCTGACACTGGGGGAGTACTTTATGAAAATACTCTGGCAGTCAAAGAGTTAACACTTCAGTTATTTCTTCATGTAAGATGCTCATAACCATGCAAGATTTAGCATGAATCCTTTGGTTCTATTGTAAGGACTTGATAAGAGAACAAGCTCTCCACACACATAATGCAATAACAAGTATTCACTTTGAAGAACCATTCAGTTTGTGTTCTGCTATTGTGAAAACATGTTATAAATCTGAAAACACATTGGATGACATGAAGTAGAAGAGGATTGATACTTACACACTAGTTCATATTCAAATCCATGTTCATGATTCATAAAAAATGAGAAAGAAAGTTAGAAAACTTTACATTATATGCCATTTCCAAAATGGTTTAGTCGCCATATAGAAACATTACACTATACATGCATTATTAATACGCACGCACGCATGCACGCACGCACGCACGCACGCACGCACGCACGCACGCACGCACGCACGCACGCACGCACGCTCGCACGCACGCACGCACGCACGCACGCACGCACGCACGCACGCACACACACACACACACACACACACACACACACACACACACACACACACACACACACACACACACACACACACACACACACACACACACACACACAAACATACTTGGCTCTGAGTATAATATTTTAGGATTGTCCTTGAACGTCAGTGTCACTACAATACAAGTAAGACGCGCGAACGCGGGAAGCGAACGCTTTCAACTTGCCATCCGGGCTGAAATATGCACAAATGACATGGAATTCTTAGAGATCCCAATAGCTGAACTCGTGTAGATGCTTTTAGATGTGTTATTTTTTACTGTAGCTGCTATATTTCTCTCAGAGGAGCAGAGCAGGGTTTCATAGTAAGCTCCACTTGCGCGGAGGCGCAATTAACATTCACTGCAAATGTTTTGCAGCAGGAAAAAAAACTATTCACTGTGAAGACATGGAAGAACCATTCAGTTTGTGTTCTGCTATTGTGAAAACTTGTTGTCACAACACAGGAGGAACTGGTGGACATGAAGTAGAATATGATTGATACTCACAGGCTAGTTCACGTTCAAATCCATGTTCATAAAGAATGAAAAGAGAAAAGGCAAAATCATAGTTACAACACTTTAAACATTATATTATTTACAAAATGGTTTAGCAGCCATATAGAAACATTAAAGTATACATCCACTAGTAATAGATTAGAGACTTTTAAATGACATGCATTGATGGAAAACAATGTCTACCATTTCAATTTGAGAATCTAATTGACATTTAAAATACAAAGGTATTCCCCGCTGTGTGGGGGATAAAGTGTTAAACCGAAGGTAAGAAAGTTGCCATTCTAAGCCAATGAAATCCTCACGGAAAAAAAGGTCAAATTGATTGGCTGATTATGGATAGAGAGACCTCAGTGATGGGAGTGTTTATGTAATATGATATATATATATATATATATATATATATATATATATATATATATATATATATATATATATATATATATATATATATATATATATATATACTGTATAATATAATATAGGCCTAGTAATAACTGGTGGGATATTGCAAACAAATAAATAATAATAATGTACAATAATAATAAAAAATAGGGCTTAATTGGTTCATATATGCTTTGTCATAATAATCACGTCTGTCGGGTGGAAACCTCATATATCCAAAACTGTGACCTTTTCAGGATTCAAAAATGGCAAAAGTAGCAGATCTACAAGCTCGAAACGCGTCGTTTCGCGCCGCGTTTCGAGCTTGTAGATCTGCTACTCTTGATGCTTTTATGTGACGCTGTAGTGTGATCAAGTTGGGCATTAATTTATGAAAAAACGTTTGTATTGTTTACAGTAAGATCTGTGATCTGGGACAGTTTTAGTTGTGTTTAGATAGTTTATCTGTAACATGTACAAACAGATACACTCTTCACCACATGAACACATGGACACAACATGAACACCACATTTATGAAGAGATACAATATCAGTGAGATCGTTATATTCTATGGACAGAAAAACATTTTGGGGAAAAAGCATAATAATGTGTTAAAGTTTCCATTGTCTCAGTCAAAACATTGTATTATTCAAAAGAAGGTAAATATAAATAATGGACAGTGAGAGTGTTTACACTTCACAACCTGTTTCTCAGTTTATCCAGAAACATGAAGAGTTGATCATTTATATGAGACTGACTGTTATAGTGTAATATCACTAGGATACAATGCAATGCTGTTTAGATTTTAAAGTTGTTTCCAATTAACTATTTTAACGTCATCAACGCGTTTTTGAGTCAAACACTACTTAACCCACCCACGCCATCGACGCGTTAGACGCGCTGATAGCTTTTTCATTGTTTAATCTGTGATCGCGCTGTTTAATCTGTGATCGCGCTGTTTAATCTGTGATCACGCTGTTTAATCTGTGATCGCGCTGTTTAATCTGTGATCGCGCTGTTTAATCTGTGATCGCGCTGTGTGAAGCTGTTTTGTTCACTTCACACTCACCCGGATACGGATTCATGACGCAGATTCCGTTTCCGGTTCTCTAGAAGCTTGTGTCATTTTAGGCCAGAATAGGGAAAAACACGTTTTTCACACGGTATAAAAAACGAATGGAGAGCTATTTTCTTTAGGCTGGATGACGAACAGTTATCGTCGTTGTGTATACCAACGATCTGAAACCTGATCGGCGAGCGGCGAAAACGTCATTTCCGGATATGATGTTTGGACTGTTTGAGCCTGTTTGGGTGAGGTTCGAGCGAGTGATCGAGAGGTCGATCTGCTGCTCTCTGCTGGTCGATCTGTCGTGTGGGTTTAAAACCGCAGCCAGAACAAAATAACAAACAAAAAAAAACACGAAAATCGCTGGCACTGGGGGAGTACTTTATGAAAATACTCTGGCAGTCAAAGAGTTAACACTTCAGTTATTTCTTCATGTAAGATGCTCATAACCATGCAAGATTTAGCATGAATCCTTTGGTTCTATTGTAAGGACTTGATAAGAGAACAAGCTCTCCACACACATAATGCAATAACAAGTATTCACTTTGAAGAACCATTCAGTTTGTGTTCTGCTATTGTGAAAACGTGTTATAAATCTGAAAACACATTGGATGACATGAAGTAGAAGAGGATTGATACTTACACGCTATTTCATATTCAAATCCATGTTCATAATTCATAAAAAAAGAGAAAGAAAGCACAAGTTACAACACTTTAAATATTATATTATTTACAAAATGGTTTAGCAGCCATATAGAAACATTAAATTATACATCCACTAGTAATAGATTAGAGACTTTTAAATGACATGCATTGATGGAAAACAATGTCTACCTTTTCAATTTGAGAATCTAATTGACATTTAAAATACAAAGGTATTCCCCGCTGTGTGGGGGATAAAGTGTTAAACCGAAGGTAAGAAAGTTGCCATTCTAAGCCAATGAAATCTTCACGGAAAAAAAGGTCAAATTGATTGGCTGATTATGGATAGAGAGACCTCAGTGATGGGAGTGTTTATACTGTAATATGATATGTATGTATGTATGTATGTATGTATGTATGTATGTACGTGTGTGTGTGTGTGTGTGTGTGTGTGTGTGTGTGTGTGTGTGTGTGTGTGTATATATATATATATATATATATATATATATATATATATATATATATATATATATATATATATATATATATATATATATATATATATATATATATATATATATATATATATATATATATATATATATATATACTGTATAATATAGGCCTAGTAATAACTGGTGGGATATTGCAGACAAACAAATACATACTAATAATAATAATAATAATGTACAATAATAATAAAAATAGGGCTTAATTGGTTCATATATGCTTTGTCATAATAATCACGTCTGTCGGGTGGAAACCTCATATATCCAAAACTGTGACTTTTTCAGGATTCTAAAATGGTAAAAGTAGCAGATCTACAAGCTCGAAACGCGTCGTTTCGCGCGTCGTTTCGAGCTTGTAGATCTGCTACTCTTGATGCTTTTATGTGACGCTGTAGTGTGATCAAGGTGGGCATTAATTTATGAAAAAACGTTTGTATTGTTTACAGTAAGATCTGTGATCTGGGACAGTTTTAGTTGTGTTTAGATAGTTTATCTGTAACATGTACAAACAGATACACTCTTCACCACATGAACACATGGACACAACATGAACACCACATTTATGAAGAGATACAATATCAGTGAGATCGTTATATTCTATGGACAGAAAATCATTTTGGGGGAAAAGCATAATAATGTGTTAAAGTTTCCATTGTCTCAGTCAAAACATTGTATTATTCAAAAGAAGGTAAATATAAATAATGGACAGTGAGAGTGTTTACACTTCACAACCTGTTTCTCAGTTTATCCAGAAACATGAAGAGTTGATCATTTATACGAGACTGACTGTTATAGTGTAACATCACTAGGATACAATGCAATGCTGTTTAGATTTTAAAGTTGTTTCCAATTAACTATTTTAACGTCATCGACGCGTTTTCGAGTCAAACACTACTTAACCCACCCACGCCATCGACGCGTTAGACGCGCTGATAGCTTTTTCATTGTTTAATCTGTGATCGCGCTGTTTAATCTGTGATCGCGCTGTTTAATCTGTGATCGCGCTGTTTAATCTGTGACCGCGCTGTTTAATCTGTGATCGCGCTGTGTGAAGCTGTTTTGTTCACTTCACACTCACCCGGATCCGGATTCATGACGCAGATTCCGTTTCCGGTTCTCTAGAAGCTTGTGTCATTTTAGGCCAGAATAGGGAAAAACACGTTTTTTCACACGGTATAGAAAACGAACGGAGAGCTCCAGTTCTATTTTCTTTAGTCTGGATGACGAACAGTTATGGTCGTCGTGTATACCAACGATCTGAAACCTGATCGGCGAGCGGCGAAAACGTCATATCCGGATATGATGTTTGGACTGTTTGAGCCTGTTTCGGGGGGGGGGGGGGGGGGGGGTCGAGCGAGTGAGCGAGTGATCGAGAGGTCGATCTGCTGCTCTCTGCTGGTCGATCTGTCGTGTGGGTTTAAAACCGCAGCCAGACAAACGATTTGAATGTAAATAACAAAATAACAAAAAAAAAACACGAAAATCGCTGGCACTGGGGGAGTACTTTATGAAAATACTCTGGCAGTCAAAGAGTTAACACTTCAGTTATTTCTTCATGTAGGATGCTCATAACCATGCAAGATTTAGCATGAATCCTTTGGTTCTATTGTAAGGACTTGATAAGAGAACAAGCTCTCCACACACATAATGCAATAACAAGTATTCACTTTGAAGAACCATTCAGTTTGTGTTCTGCTATTGTGAAAACGTGTTATAAATCTGAAAACACATTGGATGACATGAAGTAGAAGAGGATTGATACTTACACCCTATTTCATATTCAAATCCATGTTCATAATTCATAAAAAAAGAGAAAGAAAGCACAAGTTACAACACTTTAAATATTATATTATTTACAAAATGGTTTAGCAGCCATATAGAAACATTAAATTATACATCCACTAGTGATAGATTAGAGACTTTTAAATGACATGCATTGATGGAAAACAATGTCTACCATTTCAATTTGAGAATCTAATTGACATTTAAAATACAAAGGTATTCCCCGCTGTGTGGGGGATAAAGTGTTAAACCGAAGGTAAGAAAGTTGCCATTCTAAGCCAATGAAATCCTCACGGAAAAAAAGGTCAAATTGATTGGCTGATTATGGATAGAGAGGCCTCAGTGATGGGAGTGTTTATACTGTAATGATATATATATATATATATATATATATATATATATATATATATATATATATATATATATATATATATATATATGCTTTTATGTTTTTATGTGACGCTGTATTGTGATCAAGTTGGGCATTAATTTATGAAAAAACGTTTGTATTGTTTACAGTAAGATCTGTGATCTGGGACAGTTTTAGTTGTGTTTAGATAGTTTATCTGTAACATGTACAAACAGATACACTCTTCACCACATGAACACTTTGACACAACATGAACACCACATTTATGAAGAGATACAATATCAGTGAGATCGTTATATTCTATGGACAGAAAATCATTTTGTGGGAAAAGCATAATAATGTGTTAAAGTTTCCATTGTCTCAGTCAAAACATAATATTATTCAAAAGAAGGTAAATATAAATAATGGACAGTGAGAGTGTTTACACTTCACAACCTGTTTCTCAGTTTATCCAGAAACATGAAGAGTTTATCATTTATACGAGGCTGACTGTTATAGTGTAATATCACTAGGATACAATGCAATGCTGTTTAGATTTTAAAGTTGTTTCCAATTAACTATTTTAACGTCATCGACGCGTTTTCGAGTCAAACACTACTTAACCCACCCACGCCATCGACGCGTTAGACGCGCTGATAGCTTTTTCATTGTTTAATCTGTGATCGCGCTGTTTAATCTGTGATCGCGCTGTTTAATCTGTGATCGCGCTGTTTAATCTGTGATCGCGCTGTGTGAAGCTGTTTTTTTCACTTCGATCTGCTGCTCTCTGCTGGTCGATCTGTCGTGTGGGTTTAAAACCGCAGCCAGACAAACAATTTGAATGTAAATAACAAAATAACAAAACAAAAAAAACATTAAAATCGCTGACACTGGGGGAGTACTTTATGAAAATACTCTGGCAGTCAAAGAGTTAACACTTCAGTTATTTCTTCATGTAAGATGCTCATAACCATGCAAGATTTAGCATGAATCCTTTGGTTCTATTGTAAGGACTTGATAAGAGAACAAGCTCTCCACACACATAATGCAATAACAAGTATTCACTTTGAAGAACCATTCAGTTTGTGTTCTGCTATTGTGAGAACATGTTATAAATCTGAAAACACATTGGATGACATGAAGTAGAAGAGGATTGATACTTACAATCTATTTCATATTCAAATCCATGTTCATGATTCATAAAAAAAGAGAAAGAAAGCACAAGTTAGAAAACTTGACATTATATGCCATTTCCAAAATGGTTTAGTGGCCATATGGAAACATTACACTATACATACATTATTAACACACACACGCACGCACGCACGCACGCACGCACGCACGCACGCACGCACGCACGCACGCACGCACGCACGCACGCAGTGGCCATATGCCATTTCCAAAATGGTTTAGTGGCCATATGGAAACATTACACTATACATACATTATTAACACACGCACGCACGCACGCACGCACGCACGCACGCACACACACACACACACACACACACACACACACACGGCTCTGAGTATAATATTGTAGGATTGTCCTTGAACGTCAGTGTCACTACAATATTAACATTCACTGCAAATGTTTTGCAGCAGGAAAAAACATATTCACTGTGAAGACATGGAAGAACCATTCAGTTTGTGTTCTGCTATTGTGAAAACTTGTTGTCACAACACAGGAGGAACTGGAAGACATAAAGTAGAATATGATTGATACTCACCATCTAGTTCACGTTCAAATCCATGTTCATAAAGAATGAAAAGAGAAAAGGCAAAATCATAGTTACAAAACTTTAAACATTATATTATTTACAAAATGGTTTAGCAGCCATTTAGAAACATTAAATTATACATCCACTAGTGATAGATAAGAGACTTTTAAATGACATGCATTGATGGAAAACAATGTCTACCATTTCAATTTGAGAATCTAATTGACATTTAAAATACAAAGGTATTACCCGCTGTGTGGGGGATAAAGTGTTAAACCGAAGGTAAGAAAGTTGCCATTCTAAGCCAATGTCAAATTGATAGCTAGGCTGATTATGCAGTAGAGAGACCTCAGTGATGGGAGTGTTTACACTGTAATATGATACTGTATATATATATATATAATATAATATAGGCCTAGTAATAACTGGTGGGATATTGCAAACAGTACAGTAATTGTAATGCATTGACATACACAATATTTCTGTATCAAGTAAATGTACTTTACCAAAAACTGTACTTGGGAATAGAACTGAATACATGTATGTAGTTACTTTCCATCACTGATGAAAACACTTGAGATGAACATGATCACATCATTGTACGTGTGAAGGTTCATGATCACATGATGGTCACATGATCATTCACTGTGACAGGAGATGAACTTACAAGCATCTAATGCCACAGCCACCTCCACCTGCTTGTCTCCATGTTGGACCTGACAGATGTAAAACCCTCTATCATCGCCGTCGTCGTAGTCACTCAGGGTCAGAGACACGTTGCCGTTCTGCAGCTCCCGGGTGTTCAGGGTCAGTCTGTCCTCGTAGCCCCTCCCCTTTATCTCCTGACCATTCTTATACACGTAAATACACTCTGACTCCTTAAACCACCTGACTGTCATGGAGACCACGCTGGTCTCAGGAGAGAGGTGACAGGGAAGGGTGATATTTTCACCCTGTTTACCCTGCTTAGCCCAGTCGCCAGTGACGAGTGTAAAGCCATCTGTTGTTGGAGAAAGGAAATGGCATAATGGTATCAATGATTTAACAATTACACTTGGAGGATATGAATTCTTGCTTGAAACATTCCCTATTTTATCATCATGATATTTCATTCATGGTATATCTATCAGGAAGTAAAAATCCAATCCAATCCACTTTATTTATAGAGCACATTTAAAAACAACAGTGTTGAACCAAAGGGCTGTACACTCAGTAAAATACTAACATAAACAAGAGAACACACACAGAAAACAGTACCTCCACCTCCGGAGGTTGCCATTTCTCCTGTACAAAGAAGACAAAACGGTCAAATTAATAATAACTAGAAAAAGTGCTCCTCGGAGCACAGGTCTCCGCCAGGTCAGGTAGGTTAGTGTGGGCCAGCAATGTTTTCAATGAATTCCCCAATCAGGCTGGAATGTGAAGAATCGGACAGATGGGACGGATCCGTCTTGATTGCTTGACTAAAGAGATAATGATGACCGATGTGCGTGATGTTTGGACAACATTTGTAGGAGTAATATGAAAATGCAAAAAAATCAAAAATCGGCCTCCTGGTGGCGCAATAGTAGGGAAATGTTGAAAGGGTGGCATTTGTTCCTCAACGTAGTGCCAATGTGCGCGCAAAGTTTCACTGCAATCGGACGCTGCGTTCATGATTTGCGCCATTTTGTTCATAACTCTTGCAAACTTTAGATGTCAATCGTAGCCAATCAGGATGGAATATGACAAATCAAAGAGACGCCTTGATCACATGACTATAGAGATCATGTGTACAGATTTGTGTGAAATTTGGATAAAATCTGAAGGAGTAATATGTTTTATGTTTTATGTTTTACATAAGTCGGCCTCCTGGTGGCGCTATAAAAGGCAGAAGTGAAAAGGTTTGTCCTTGGCCTGTAGGGAGTGCGCATGCAAAGTTTTACACAGATCGGTGCAGTTACATGTATACTGTAGCTAAAAAGCCTGTTATAGCGCCACCATGAGGCTGATTTGAAACATCTCAAGAGCATTTGTTCCTCAGCCTAGTGGGAATGTGTGTGCAAAATTTCACGGAAATTGCACACTGTGTTCATGATTTGAGGCATTTTGTGCAAAACGGAGCACTACTGCAAACCTTGTAAGCCATTCAGGATGGAATATGAATATGAAAAATCTGAAAGACACGTTTCCTTTAATGACCATAGAGTCAACTGTACTCCCGGTGGCGCTATAACAGGCCCATGTGAAACATTTGGGGCAGAGGTTCTGCCCGGCGAATGAAATGACTTTTTTTTTTTTGCCAGATTGACAGTTCAGTGACGAATGAGAACCAAACAAGAGGAAGTAAACAGAACTTAGCAGGTTGCAGATCCGGTCTGTGTGGCTGACTGTGTTACTGTGTGTAAATCAGTGAGCCAGTAGGCGGGCTCTAGACCGGATCTGAGCACTGAGCAGTAAATAGAAACCCTTCTCCCTTAAATCCACCATTATGGTCGGGCATTTGTGGGCGATTTATGACTTACGAGCAGTCAGGACGCTAACTCCCGGGAGACTCCTGGAAGGTCCGGGAGAGGTGGGAATTGTCTGCATCTGTCTAAACGAACATGCTATCTAAATAACGTTCTGTGCATTTAAAATGATATGGATTCCAGGTAAACAATGAACCTAGCATTTGTCTAAACAACATCAAAATGACGTTCTGTACATGTGTGCCGTCACCAGTGGTGGAAAGTAACTAAGTGGATTTACTCAAGTACTGTACTTAATGTATTTATTATTCAATTTGAGGTATTTTTTACTTTACTGGAGTATTTCCAATTGTCAGTAGGCTACTTTAACTTCTACTCCACTACATCTCACAAGCAAATATTATACTTTTTACTCCACTACAATTATTTGAAAACTTTAGTTACTAGCTACTTTGTAGATTTTGATTATTATTACAAAACATACATTAACCACTATAGCCCTACATACATTTCGGCCATTTGAAAATAGCTGATCTACAAGCTCACAATGCGTCGCGATGCGACGCATTGTGAGCTTGTAGATCTGCTATTTCCATAATATTTTTTATGCATGTGAAAACTTGTGAAATGGGACATTCTGCATATTGAGTACTTTCTACTTTTGGTACTTTTAGTACATTTTCATGCCAATACTTTGTGCGGGTTGATAAACGTTATCTTGGTCACGAGTCTAGAATCGTCCAGTCAAACAGCAGACTCTACTGTATTAAAGAGTGAGATGTTTCCAAAGAGCATTTCTTACCTTCTTGTCTACTGGTGATCCGGTTTAGACGTCCAAATCTAAAGCTGATTTAAACCTGTACATAGACATACCGTAGCTTCGCGTACGTTTACTGACCGACGCGCAAACAAACAAACAAACAACGGCTTCCTCAAAGGTTACACTGGTACTGCAGTCATATCAGAATCATGAGTGTAGTTATTCATTCACTTTATAGAAGCGTATACAGTCAGTCACAGAGTGAATGATGGTTAAAGTCCACCGTACAGCTTTATGAAGCAGTAAAATAATAGATAAAGTTTCATCAGGACTGCTGTATGTGTAGTATTAGTATTACGTTTCTGTCGGGTGGAAACCTCATATATCCAAAACTGTGACTTTTTCAGGATTCAAAAATGGCAAAAGTAGCAGATCTGCAACGCGCTGCGTTTCGAGCTTGTAGATCTGCTACTTTTGATGCTTTTATGTGACGCTGTAGTGTGATCAAGTTGGGCATTAATTAAAAAATCACACCCAGTGTGAAGTGGGCGGTGTGTGGTCATCACAACATGACTCACTTTTAAAAAAAGGATAAATCACTTTTTTTAAAGTCCATACTGCTATTCATAGGGCTGCACATGTGTCATGTGTTTCGCTAGCCAATCACAGTCCTGAATTTGCAAAGTCAGCCAATCACATTACAGTTAGTGGTGATGACACTAGCTGTAATGTGATTGGCTGACTTTGCAAAAGTATCGATTTGCATTAACAATGGAAGGGTTAGGGGGTATACAAATCTTTTGGTCGGTGTCCAAAACTCACTTATAGGGGGCGGCTACACCGCCCCAAAACACAAAAAGTAATAATATGGAGATAAGCAATGACTATAAATGGTACATAGTACTTAGTATGTAGTAATTAATGTAAGCACTTTATTCTAGGACTGGTATATTACTGTCAGACAGAAACCTCATGTCTCCATGTTTTTTTTTGTTGTTTCCGCCAGAGGCTGAAGTAGTCGCCGAGATCGGCGTGGCTGAGATTGTGGTATTGATACTTTTACTTTTAGTACAAAACATGTGAGTACAAGAGAGAGAGAGACACAGAGAGACAGACAGACAGAAAGACAGACAGAGAGACAGACAGACAGACAGACAGACAGAAGTGAAAATAATAAACTTTATTTGTATAGCACCTTTCATGACATGAAATGCAGCTCAAAGGGCTTTAGAGGGCAAGAATACAATTACAGTTACGACCAATTTAACAATAAAACAAAAAAAGCATAAAACAACATTAAAATAATAGCAAAAGGCAGTGAATCAGGCAATACAGTGAGGACATGGGTAACAACACAGAGACTTAAAAATCAACCAAAAAAAATCAGCTAAAAGCAAGAGTGGAAGTTATGACATGAGTGTCAAAATACCACACACACACACACACACACACACACACACACACACACACACACACACACACACACAGTAAGTGACACAAATTGCTTTATTTAGCGTCCACATTTAGCCATGCCATCGTATCACCAGTGACAGCAGGCTTCTAATTTGGCATTCAACTTTCACTTCATATTTGCCGTCAGGGAGCCGCTATGCTGAAGTGTAAAATGTAATTTAATTGGTGTGCACGGCCTAAGAAGCGTTACCGCGTGTGAAGTGGTTTCTTCCCATGTCTAATGTGAGCTGATAGACTCTGAAGCTGAAAATGCTAAGGGGAAGTGACTGTTGGCAAATCCCAGCGCCAGCCTGTGGGTGTAAGTGTGGATGTGAAGCCTTCGGTGGGCGATGAGGTTTGATACGCTGGGTCGGTTCTTTTTTCCCTATACCGCCCGGTCACAGCTAACCCCCCCCCCCCCCCCCCCCCCCCCGTCATTCACTCCCAACTGCCAGTCAAAGTGAGGAGGAGGGCTCTCTCTAACGAGAGAATAAACCCTTTCCCACTGTTAATGAGGGCCTAAATCAGGGGTGACTTTGATGATGTAGAGGCCCACAATATTTCCACACTCACTCCAGAGGGCCACATATACATATACTGTTGGGCCTCTTATCTCTGTATTTTAACTTTTTTTGTAAATTAATGCCGCACTTCGCCATTCTATGTCACACAAAAGTAGCATAAATAGCCGATCTACAAGCTCTATATAACTCTATATAACATTCAGGAGGTGTAGTTCCAGACTCTATATAGCATTCAGGAAGTGTAGTTCTAGACTCTATATAGCATTAGGAGATTGTGGCATAGTTGTTTGGCTATGCGAAACTACATCATGTGGGTCTTGGTTTTAGCCTACAGTACCTGAAAACCAGTAAGACTCCCTAATCGGGAGATAAGCGACCGTAGGTCACATGTATACAGAAGAGGGCTGTAACAGCGATTGGTTCCTAGTTGTGTGGGCAATGGATAGTTTTGTTTGGTGGTCTAAATGTGGGGTTAGCTGTGACATGGTGGCGTTTATGTGGGCAGAAAACGTGTAATGTGTAGCTGTTGCAAATGGGTAACAGCAAAGGTGTGCAGGCAAGAGCTGTTGGTGTGTGTGTGTGTGGTGTGGGAGAGAGAGTGTGTTTATAGGGGAAAGGAGGGATTGTTTGTGGGGGGCAAGCCCCCGAGTTACGGCATTTTATGTGAGCTGCAGTGGCAGGGGGTCCTCCACTGGGGGCGCCACCACTTTTGCATCCGTTCTGGAGCACCAGGAGTGGGTGGTCCCCGGGAATGCCCCGTGAGCAGCCCCGTTGGGGTGGTCATTTGGTAATTTGTCCACATGTGCTCATTTTTTACACTTGGGGGTCCCCGAGGCAGCTGGGGGTCCCTGGAGCTCCGGGGGTCCTTGGAGGGTGTAGTTTGGCAGGTAAGGAGTGTGTGTGCAAAATGTGGCATGGATCGGGGCAATGGGTGCGGAGATATGAGCAGGGCAAAAGTGTGACGTGTGTGACGGAGTGACGGAGTGACGGACGGACACCTGGAGCAGCTTTCTGTAGTAAGTGCGACCTACGGTCGCAATAAGTGTAGGCCATCATCACTGCATGGTGATTTGGTCCCTGTTTTTATTGTTCACATCAGTGTAGGATTGACCACCATGTATGGTTTGAATTGCTCACTGTATTTCCCCCAAAAAATAGCAGATCTACAAGCTCATAGCGCGGCGCTATGAGCTTGTAGATCTGCTATTTTTGAATAGCCCAAAGTATGAAAAAATGGTTAGCTATGAACATCGAAAATGACACAGTATGCACTCCTGGATTGAATGGTCGCATTCAATCCACACGCGCGCACACACACACACACACACACGCACACGCACACGCACACGCACACGCACACCCATATCATTTCATGTTTTTTTCACACTGTTCTGTAATAAACACATGATTGCATGCTTCTTCATGTCTAGCGTGAGGAGACATCACACCCTGCTGGGAAATCACATCTCAGGGTTAAGTTTATACAATCCCAGAGGAATAAGACATTATTTACAACACCGTACATACAATGTGTGTGTGTGTTTACACAGTACAGATCCTCACTGTTCATTGACATTTATCCATTTGTAGCCTCTCTGAGTTCCATTAATTCATTCTCTCCCACGCATACACACACACGCACGCGCGCGCACGCACGCACGCACGCACGCACGCACGCACGCACGCACGCACGCACACACACACACACACACACACACACACACACACATTATATGAAGGTAAATTGTGTCTTAGGTTTTCCTTTGCGTTATACAAAGCAAGATGTGCAGTTTCACAGTATATCCCATTCGTACAGGCCCCAGCCGGAGCCTGGGACTCGCCTGAACATTTATGCCCAGCAAAGAGCTCCCCCGAGACACTAAAACCCCTCTAGCACAAGGACGAGTTTGAGGTCACACGCGTGTGTGTGTGTGTGTGTGTGTGTGTGTGTGTGTGTGTGTGTGTGTGTGTGTGTGTGTGTGTGTGTGTGTGTGTGTGTGTGTGTGTGTGTGTGTGTGGTATAATTCATGTTGATATTAATGTCAGTGGCCACGTTTACATGGACAGGTTTATTCCACTTCAATTCGGAATGAATGCTCATTCAGAATAGAAATGCTCATGTAAACGCATCGGTATGGCCATACCGGTCTGATCCGAATGAAATTCATTCGGGTTTGAAGGGCTGGTATATACCGATAGAATCGGGCTACATTGCCCATGTAAACGCACTGGTATCAGACTGGTATACATGTGTTCTTTTGCGCATGTGTCATTGGCTAGCGCAGTGACGTAGACATGCGTAAACAGGAACAAGGAAGCGCTGAACCAGCAGCAGTACAGCGCCACATGACTCGCAGTAAACACAACACACCCACTTAACACAGAACCAGGAGGACAGGAGGACACAGAAAGAGAGAAAACGGAGAGAAAACGGAGCGCAGAAATGGCTACTCCCGCTGCAAAAAAGAAGAACCCCCAACAAAAGAAAAACTGGTCAGACGGCGAGACGCTCTTTATGTTAAACTGTCTTAAAGAACTGAACATATCAGAGCATCTCGATTGCCGTAAGGCTAGAAATGCCGAGTTGTTGCTTGTTGTGTTCAATGAAATGGAAGATGCCGGATACAGTAGAACCATTGAACAAATAAAAAACAGATGGAAGGTTTTACGTATTGCCTATAATAAGGCCAAATGCCAGAACTCTACAAGTGGATCGGACCCAGCGAGTTGCCCCTTCTTTGATGAATTGGACGAAATCCTTGGGCACCGTCCGATGGCCAACGTTGGGGAGTATGGTGTTGATGTAGGACTGGCTGAGGCACCCGAGGAAGACAGCATTGCTGGTAGGTTAACGTTATTTAAGCCGAATAGCATATTATCTTCTTTATAAACGTGAAATCCGTGCGTTCGTGCCGTGCGTTATAACGCAGCTCCGAACTGTTCTGGGCAGGGGTCATCATTTCTATCATTCTCTGTGCAAAATACCAGTCTCTGCCCCCTTTTCTTTTATTCCAATCTTCCCTACACAGTACTGCTTCCTACCTCTATGTTTTTCAATGTTATATGAGTTATAAAAAGGTCTCCAATGTAAACAAGTGTAATGCTTATTTGGGATAATGCCTATTAGTTGACTTTGTACCAGCGAATCTGTAATGTCATGAAACTGTACCTGATCCTCAGCAATTTTCTTCTAATAAATTCTTCAATCAATCAATCAATCCTTGCCAAAGACTAGGCAATGTCTGTGGTAATATCAATTGACAATTTAGGCATGTGGCAGAACGACTTACTATGGCAAGATAATACATCAATGATATAGCAATTCTAATTTAAAATGTCATTCTCCACATAGCATTATTAAGTGTTTGTTTTACACCAAAACACCAACGTAGCATACATGTTTTCTTTTCAATATGACACTTATTCACGTCCAGACACAGTTTGCGTCCAGCTAGTTCCTGTGGTTCTCAAATGTTTCATTTTCAAGGACCCTTTTAATTCTGAGAGTGCACATCCATAAGGGTCCATTTTGGATCCATTGTACACTCAGAGTTAGTAGACTGTTTTGACCATTTGGTACCAGCTCCGTACTGTATTGCTGGCAATATTGTTGTTATCCACTAATCTACAACAATATTGATGACCCCAGCCAGGTTCAAGCTGTGTATTCAGTTTTATTATGGAGACTGCAGGCTAGTACAACAAGTTATAGCAGTGTCCCCCCTTCTCTCAGATGATGATCCCTTTGCTGAACATGCGGAAGAGGGTCCGACAACAGAGACAGAGACGGAAGGTCCCCATACATCCACACAACTGGAAGGCAGTGGTTCCCCCCAGAACTCTGCACAGCCACGGACCACCAGAAAAAGTATGTCACGTATGTCTTGAAAGTTAAAAAAAGGTGCTGTAAAATTCAAATCTCAAAACGCTAACATGCTCTATACATTTATTGACATTTGTTTTCCTCAAGTGTAATAAACACAGTATATCACCTGTAATCAACCTCAGTTAGCTGTTAACTTAGTTTAATTGTGTCATGATTAACATTTTGTAACTACTTAAAGGACAACTCTGCCCCAAATAACATTTAGGCCTATTTTTCTACTTGTTCCCAAATTACTGTCCATGGGGTCTATTAGGCAGAAAGGCCCTGCATGGGGCAAAAGGATTGGTCCCCGAATTGTGACTTTATTAATTGCAAAGGGAATTCATCTTTCTTTCCCAATAGGAAATAAATATTCCTTTTACCCCAAAGAAATTGAAATCAAAAATCGAGTTTTCAGAGAAATAAAGCTGGATTTTATTTTTAGGCAAAATCGAACAACCCTAGTAACTGGTGTACCGATCATGGTATTACAATGATAATGGCCGGGTTTCCCAAAGAGCTCGTGCGTAGAGCATCGTCGCAGGTCCGACGACGGGTCTAACGTGTGACGTCACATGCTTCGCAGTACCATAGCAGGCACGTAGATTTCAGGTCATGCGTGGCCGTACGCAGCTTGCGCAAGCGTCTCCTACACAGCTGGGACTCGGCCAAACCTACGCTCTACCCTCATTAGTAGCAGGTGGTTGTGCCCCTGCGTGCCATCTAAACTGGCTGCGATTGTGGTAAAAGTACATTCGTGAGACAGAATGCGCGCAGCATACTCCCCGCCCACAGTAGGAGGGGAGTACTGTCCTACGAAGCATTTTGTAACGAGCGCCCTGGGCCGCGTGTAACACCCATCGTTCAATGAAATCTATGAAAAGACCGACACACACACACACACACACACACACACACACACACACACACACACACACACACACACACACACACACACACACACACACATATATATATATATATATATATATATATATATATATATATATATATTACGGCCGGGCCGGGCCGGTGCGTAAAAGGGCGAGCGGCTGCAGTGCTTCGTCCTCTATGCATGAACCCGAAGTTTACAAATCGTACTCTCACGGATGATCCGATCATCTAATAAAAATATTAAGCACATGCCAAGTTAACTAAAGGTATATAAATGATGCTGAGCTAAATATGTTTCCTTGATTTCGAAGTTTTATAGTTAAACGTTATGATGAAAGTGCAGTTCCTCTCACAAAGTGACAGCTGGTGCGCTCGGCGAGCGCAACAGCGCATCTACAAGCTTGTGACACGTTGTGAGCTTGTAGATCTGCTATTTTCAAAAGATGTCTTAACCATTCATAAACATGGCGAGCTGTTGCGCTCGCCGAGCGCAACAGCTGTCACTTTGTGAGAGGAACTGCACTTTCATCATAACGTTTAACTATAAAACTTCGAAATTAAGGAAACATATTTAGCTCAGCATCATTTATATACCTTTAGTTAACTTGGCATGTGCTTAATATTTTTATTAGATGATCGGATTATCCGTGAGAGTACGATTTGTAAACTTCGGGTTCATGCATAGAGGACGAAGCACTGCAGCCACTCGCCCTACCCAAAATAACAGATCTGCAAGCTATCAACACGGCATGTCGCAGTGTGTTTGTTGTATATATGTCTGTTTTTTTGGGGAGGCGTCGCCCGTTACGCGTTAAGCTGTCAATCATGCAGGGGGACGCCGCCTCTATCCTCTGAATTTTTTGGAACGGCGAACAATGGCCGCAGTGTTTATTTAAGATCATTGAAATGTCACCTTAAAAAATGCATTTTAATACATTACAGAATGTACCTATAAAAATGTAAGTGTCCAATTCATATAAAGGTAAGTTAGATAAAGGTGCGACTTTATCTTAGTATTTTTGCAAAATCCTGTATATATAGATATATGTATGCAAAGGGTGTTTAAACTATAGTAGGATAGCACTACGTAGTTGACGTAGGCTTTACGTAGGCTACGTCCAGGATCTCTTCACGTGCATGCTGTCTCACGAATGTAGTTTTAGCACAGACGAAACGGAACCTACGAAGATGGTGTCTACTGAAGCCAATTTAGATGAGACGTTGGGCACACACAGCTGCTACTAACGAAGATAGTGCGCAGCGGGGTTGCTACTGCGCAGATGCGTGGAGGCACCTACGCAGCTTCTAGGCTACGCAGGAGCTCAAATTCGTTTGGGAAACGCGGCCAATAACTGACTAATGAACTGGTTTGATCTGAACCTACTAAGATCCTTGCTGTATTGTCAATAGGAAGATGAAATACCATACCCAACCACAAAGATGAGCTTAGGGCTGCTATCAAAGCAAACTTGGACTTCCAAGCAGCGTTCAATGTTGAAAATAAATTGTCTTATTGATTAATTCTACATGCTTTTTTTAGGACCAAAACCCTCAGGTGCATATGCGAAAGCAATGCAAAATTGGTCAACTGAACAGCGCACCTTCCAGGAGAGGATTCAAGACAGCCAAAACAGGTGGATGGAAGACCAAATGGAAAGAAACCATCAAAGAGAAGAGAGGATGCTCTCTAGTTTCCTAGAAGCAAGCTCCCGCTCAAACGAGCGTCTCATGGGTCAATTAGTTGATGGCATTAAATCTGTTTTCCCTCCAGCAATACATTACCCTCCACAGATGCCCCAGCATCCTTACTCAGGCTACGGCGGTCCTCCACACTATCCTCTGCCTCCACATCAGTCCCAGCCTCATCACCACTCCCAGCATCATCACCACTCCCAGCCTCAGTCCACTCAGCACCACTCCCAGCCTCAGTCAACTCAGCACCACTCCCAGCCTCAGTCCACTCAGCACCACTCCCAGCCTCAGTCCACTCAGCACCACTCCCAGCCTCAGTCAACTCAGCACCAGTCCCTGCCTCAGCACCAGTCCCAGCCTCATCACCACTCCCAGCCTCAGTCAACTCAGGACCAGTCCCTGCCTCAGCACCAGTCCCAGCCTCATCACCACTCCCAGCCTCAGTCAACTCAGGACCACTCCCAGTCTGCAAACCATTCCGACTATACCCTCCTTGACCTTGGTTAACGCCTTCAGTCCATCACCCCGTCCCCAACAGTTTTGATTTGCACAAATGTTTGAGAATTACCCATTCAGAAGGCACTTTTAGAATCAGCCTCAGTTCTTAAAGGGTTTGTATATATACATTCCAAGTGTTGTTAGTGGCAGTGTTTTGTGTTGTTTTGTTGTTGTTTGTCAGCAAGAGTGAGAACAGAACTGTTACAGGAGAATATTTTTTGTGTTTTCATCTCTGAGGACTGACTCGTTAGAACAACTGTGAAGCATTTCTCCTTTTGCACTATTTGATAATAATTTATTTTTATACTGCCTATCTGTGTCTGTGATGTTTTTGGGGATATTTCTTCAGGTGTCTTCAACAGGGAGGCCTCAGAGTAACTGCAGCAAAACCTTATGATAATTTCAACATAAGCGCTTAAACCCTAGCATTTGTATTCTGGTGAGAACTTTATCCATAACATGGCAGATCTACAGTTATGACTTGAAAGATCATCTATTATTGGCAAGGGGTATGTTGTACATTAGGAGGAAAAAAAGAGTTGACAAAGTTCTGACTTAGCCAAAGGTCAAGTTTACTTAGTATTGACTGAGGTAGGTGGTTAAATGTCTCAGAAAACAAACATAATTCCATACTGATCGTAATGAAATGATAAAGTACTGTTTACTGGTCAGGAATTTCAGCAGAAGCTCTTAATCAATAATGGTAATCTAAGATCATAGGTAGTCCAATAATATATCCTTCTGAACATTATATGCACTATAGCAGGGGTTCCAAAACACTCCTGCTCAAGATGTCTCTCGGAAATGATGTCACTGTTTTATTACATTTCATTAACAAAACAAAAATCCAACAGAACAATTCCCAAATAACAAAACTCAAGCTTCATACTGTACTTGACAGTTTCAGAAATTTTACTAAACATTAGGCCAGTACAGTACCTCTATTTGAAAAGCTAAGACTGCCTTCTACTCCAGGCTTTAGAAACAAAATGTTCAGTCTTAAAAACGAAATAACCATTCCAACTTCTGTCCATCATCTTCCAAAATAACTCAGGTTTGCATTGTGTCAAACAAGGAACCCTCAGATCTTCATATACAACAAAACATAAAATGGGATTAACTTTAAATAATATCTTTCGGGTCACATAAAATGGGATTAACTTTAAATAATATATTTTGGGTCACATACATAAGTCATTGCATATTGGCACTGGAAGGTTTCCTGTGGCAAAAAAAAAAAGGTATTTAGTGCAGATGCCCTGTGCGCAGTGGGAAATTGGCTGCCATATGTCTGGTCAGAGCTGCCCTAGCTCTGTCGCCGCTGTCACTGCTCTGGGCATTGGGTGGCTGGTCAGGCTGCCTGTATGGATTAGGCCGAGCAGGCCTCTCCAGCCAGCTGCTCCTGGCAAAATCCCTCTCCCGCTGGCAGAAATTGTGCAGTGCACAGCAGGTGGCGATCATTTTGGGAGCGAAGGTATAGTGCAGGTCACTCCTTTTTTGCAGCATCCTCCACCTGGACTTCAGTGTCCCAAAGGCTTGCTCTACACCAACGCGCAGGGAGCTGAGGTAGACGTTGAAGGACTCCTGTTCTGGAGTTAGACGAGGGGACTTCATCCAACCCTTCAGCATCCAGGCCAGAAGAGGGTAGGCTGGGTCTCCCACAATGACCAGCCTGATGTCCTCTCCCTCGATGTTCCTTATGCACTATAAAACAGTAATTAAGAATCGGCTTTATTGACACATCACAGGTTTTCAGAATTAATATATGGGTGGAATTAATTATGTTTTGTGCTAGTTCTATCCTTGTTTTGTTATTTCCATAGAAGTACTGTTAAGAAAACAGTTATCTACATATTTACCAATAGATATAAATTGTGAAGATATAGAAACAGATGTATACTTTACGTTATAAAATAATCCGTTAATGATGAAATTGTTACAGGCTTTCCGCATTGCTCATCAAATATATGTTGTCTGAGGGTGCAGTAGTAAGTATTCCAGCATACTGTCAATTAAACTGGCATAAGGCCTTACCTTGGGCAGCAGGTCAGACCTCTGGAAGAGGTCAGAATGGTGCAGCGCATTAGCGTCATGTGCTCTGCCTGGCATCTTGCAGCTGATATTCCAAAAACTGAAAACAAACAAACAAAAACAAAAAACATTATCATCCATTATTTAACAACAATAATAATACATTATTATTGTGTATATTACTCTAATAATAAATAAAATAAAGAAAACACAATATTGTGGAACTAGTGGAGCGCCATTTCACGTGTTGCGTTTAACTTCCTTTGGCTAATTTATAACCCACAGCATATAGGCCTATCAAACGTTATTCTCTTTGCTTATATAAACTCCTGTGCAAGTCAAACAATGGGCCATTAATAGGCCTATATGCGTCCAGTCAGGGTCATTCTACTGTTGAAAAGCAGCAGCTGTTGACAAGCAGCTTCTGTAAGTGCTCATAGGAGGTGTGAATTGATGGCTATATGTTTGAATAGCTATGCAAAAGAAAAAATATATATCGGTGGGTGGATGGATGCTAGATAGATAGTCTAGATCATGTTCACGCAGGCTATTTGATTATTTATGTGTAGCTACAATAACGAACATTAACAGTTGCGTTGTTACCGTTATTCCATGGAAACTTTGTTGGGAATGGAAATGTAGTTGTGTTAATGTGCGTATAGAGGGAGTTCCCCTTAACGCTATATTGGACCGATTTGCCCTTGCGCTTATGCCTAAACCAGGCATATATCGGTTTAGTATATCGGTTTAGAAATACACTTTAGAAACACACCAGTAAAGATGAATGTTTCAATACTATACTGTACGGTGAAGGGCGCATCAAGGACTAATAGTCCTTGATGCCTATAGTTCTGGACTATAGGCTATATTCTAAGGTTTGTAAGAGGTGTGAATGAGCCTTCTAACGCTAGTCTATAGACCAGAGCTATAGCATACTGATTAGGCCTTATGATGAGATGAAGAGAGAGATCACTTACCAGCCTTGGTCGTCAACCACAGCCTGCAGGACATAAGAGGGCCAGCCTTTGCGGTTGACAAAGTCACTGTAACCATCAGAGGGCGGGAGGATGGGGATATGAGTGCCATCGATAATCCCCATTATTTGGGGGATACGATGGGCTGCCTCAAACCGTCCCGCTATCTCCACTGCCTCTTCATCACTTGGTACACGTATGAGCTGTCTAACCGGCCCGGACATCATGCCCTTACAGAACATGTACATGAAGTTTTTCACTGTCGACTTGTGGATCCCAAACTGGTTGGCCACAATTCGGTACTCCCCGCAGCTCCCAAGCTTATACAGGACTATGGCCACGCGCATCATGAGGGGGATTGGGGCTCTGACTGTCGCGTCATCTGGGGCCATATAGCTCTCCATCAAGGCGCACAGTTTCACAAAGGACCGTCTGGTCATGCGAAAGTCCTGCTTCCAGTCGGCGTCGGTGTACACCGTGAGCACAATCCGCTCCCACCAGTCCTTACTGCGGACCTTCATCCATTGCCCCCTGGTGCTTCTGGGTGGGGGGGGGAGAGGCGCAAGCCATGTGGAGTCTGGCACTCCAAACCCAAGTCGCAGACGCCGGTAGTTCTCCGCCGACCGGCTCCTCCTCCGGGTCAGCAGCAAATACAACAGGAGCTGATTTTGCTGCATTAAATTCATTAATATCAGACCAATGGCCGTAGCCAGGATGCGGTGTGCTTCCATATCCATTATCCAACCTTCTCTCTACCTTCTCTCTCTTAACTTGTTTTATTGTCTCTCTTCTCTTCTTCCTCATTTACCTATATAGCTGGCAGCTTTGATTGATTGTGAGCTGTGGCGTGTTATTTTTCTCTTTGGCAGCCGTGACTTAATTGTTATTATTCATTACCACGGCTGCCAGAGGTAAATAATAAATATGTTTACCTGTCAAACACCCCCCGCCCCCTCCCCCCGTCCCCCCGTCCCCCGCCCCCAACCTGGCCCGAAGCACTCTGCGCATGACCAGAGTTATATTCCGAATGAATGCTTTGCTCATGTAAACGATTGAGGAACAGGAATGCTTTTATTCAGGTGCCATGTAAACAGTTGGGTATACATTTCTATTCGGAATGAGTTCATTCGGAATGAATAAATATTGTGCATGTAAACGCACCCATTGTGAACATGGTGCAGCTTGTCTTATTGTTATGGATAGAGAGAGAGAGAGAGAGAGAGAGAGAGAGAGAGAGAGAGAGAGAGTGTTTTTGTCGCTGTCAGGTGGAAACCTTATATGTCCAAAAGTCAGTGGTGGAAAAGGCACCATTTGTTTTACTTAAGTACAAGTATCAATACTGCAATGTAGAAATACGGCTGTTGCAAGTAAAAGTCTGGAATTCAAAATGTACTTGAGTAAAAGAACAAAAGTATTGGTATGGAAATGAGAGATGCAGCTGGTGGATAACGATCAGGTTCAGAGCCTCCAGATGGAATTGATTGGATTGATTGGAGCTCCAGT
The DNA here is from genome assembly GCF_963454915.1 of Gymnoscopelus microlampas. Classification (NCBI taxonomy): domain Eukaryota; kingdom Metazoa; phylum Chordata; class Actinopteri; order Myctophiformes; family Myctophidae; genus Gymnoscopelus; species Gymnoscopelus microlampas. Next base: position 45,411,517 of record NC_139957.1, on the reverse strand, counting down.
GATAGAGAGACACTGAGCGGCTGCAGGGTCCGACCCGATGGGGGACGGCGCCCCCTGCTGTGTCTGCACGGTGGGACAGCTTTAATCAAAACGCATGATAAAGTTCTCCTCAGAAATGGGAGAACTCTATATTGTATAAAATTGTGTTTACAGATTACACTTTTTAAAACTTGGTCTGCTCTTTTCTCTGCTTTTTTCCCCTCTATACCAAACCTCTTTGCCAAAAATAGCAGATCTACAAGCTCACAACGCCTCGCAGCGCGAGGCGTTGTGAGCTTGTAGATCTGCTATTTTTGGCTAAAGTTCTCCTCAAAAATGGGATGCTAGTGGTTAATGTGAAAAAAATATCATATCACGCAAAGAATTGGCGGCCCCCGCTGTAGTAACTCTGAGGACCCCCTAGGGGTCCCGGACCCCCTGTTGAAGACCCCTGCTGTGAACAGGCTTCAGTTACAACGGTACTTGCATCTCTATTATGTGTAACTCTATGGTTAGAACAGGTTGCTGTCTGTCATTCAGTCAGACATGATGGTGTTGGTTGTAAATGTAAATCCCTGCTTCCATCGCTCTGTGTTTCCTTCACTGATGCTGCACTTTTAAACCTATTCTTTCCGTCAGGCTTGCCTTTCCTCTCACTCACGTCAGCCCTCGTACCTCCTAACAGCCCGACGTCTGTCTCGTTCTCTTCTATATAGTTTGTTAACTTACTCGTTCTGTCCCGTCTCTTTCAACGCGGCCGTTTCTCTCTCTCTGATAAAGCAACAAACTGAAGGCTGATGCGTCAGCGCCGGCGCTTTCCTATCAATCTGGATAACGAAGGGAATGATGCCCAGAGACATACGCTTGTAGAGCGAGAGAGAGAGAGAGACTAAAACACTAAGACAAGAGGAATGCAGGAACATCCCACGGAGAGAGAGAGAGAGTGAGAGAGGAAGACAAAGAGAGAGACAGATCAGAACTGGATTGATTGATTGATTGATTGATTGATTGATTGATTGATTGATTGAGTACTTTATTAGTCAGAAATATAAACAGCATGTCCTGCGGACTTGTTTCCATTGTGGTATTCAATTCATCAATATAGCATTCAAAATTAACACAATAATACAACAACATTTACATATAATCAGGACTTTTACTTCTACATCTCAGAGGCAAATATTATGCTTTTACTCCTCTACAATTATTTGAGAACTTAGGTTACTAGTTACTTTGTAGATTTTTATTATTGTTACAAAACATTCATTAACCACTTCAGCCCTATATCAATCTGGGAACCCATCGTCAAAAAGTCAAAACAAAACAAAAAAAACAGCGCCATCTGCTGTTTTTAGCGCAGCTCGGAATCTGTTCTCGAGAGATTAGCCCTATATATACTTTGGCTATTTGAAAATTGCCGATCTACAAGCTCACAATGCGTGAGCTTGTAGATCTGCTATTTTCAAACAATGTTACATTTGGAAACTTGCAAAATGGGACATTTTGCTTAATTAGAACTTTTACTTTCGGTATTCTAAGCATATTTTGATGCACTTACTTACTCAAGTATATTTTTAATACGGGACTTTAACTTGCAACGGCATATTTTTACATGGTGGGCAGTAACACTCACTGGTTGATTAGTGTGCACGAACATCACAACACATACAGGCCTGTGTTAACGTCACTCTAGACTGAGAGAACGAGAGCAATCCATGGTCTCGAAGGGCGGATCCAAACCCAGGCGCCCGGAGCAGGCGCGTCCTCCGATTGCTTCACCAATCTATGTCCCCGCCTCCCCCCCCTCCCCCCTCCCCCCCCCCCCGGTCTGTGCACGGAGCAGGCTGACGTCACCAAATTTAGAGCGACGCCCCTCTGCACTCTGAATGGTTAGGAGATAACAAGCTTCAAAGACCATCGTTCCTGCATCGTTCCCCCAGACTTTTTTCTTTTGTAACAAAAAAAATGGCTGGGTTTCCGAGGCTAACGTCACTCTGACTCACATTCTCAGTCATTCACACACACACACACACACACACACACACACACACGCACGCACGCACGCACGTAGCGTGTCGCTGTGTGGACTAGCTCCCAGCTAGCTCCAGGGCAGCTGGCTCCCTTTCGTTCTGTTCTTAATGGGACTTTTAATTAAACAGGTCCGACTTCCATGACTAGCTGACAACCGTGATTGGACGGCCAGCCGCAGCCGAGGCATTTTGTCTGTCGAGAGAGAGAGAGAGACGAGAGGAAACCGGGGTGGGACTTACTTGACATGTTAACGAGGCGGTCAGATGTGTTAATTGGCTCGTTAAGTGGCAGCTCTCTGATAAGGTCACCGCCGACAGCTTTCAGTGGGTGGATATGTTGGCCGGAGGAGAGCTAGAGCAGACGAGAACATTACAGAACAGAGCTGAGCTGAGGTTCAGCAGAGAGCACAGTACGGCACAAGAGTGCCATGAACATAATACAATTTACTAGGGATCAGTTTTGATTTTGACAGCAATTTTTTATTTAGTTTTAGTCATAGTCTTTTGAATAAAATTCTGTTTCGTTTTTTTTTCATATTTTGTGAAAGGTTTTAGTATTAGTCTAGTTTTAGTCGACTAAATATCATAAGATTAGAGTCGACTAAATCTACAGTTGATTTAGTCGACTAAATTGTATTTTGGCTCATCGTAATGGCTGATTTTACACTAGGTTGCATGCTGAAAATAGCCTATCTACAAGCTCACAACGCGTCTCAGCGCGACGCGTTGTGAGCTTGTATATCTGCTATTTTCAGAGCGCAACATCCGAGCGCCACCAAACATAAAATGACTTGTCTTTTAGTTCTACTGGATCTCTTCTCCACTAGATCCCTCAATAACATTTTAGTCTAGTTTTTATTTGCTGTCGGAATTGTCAATATATTTATTCTTAGTTTCAGTCATCACATACTGTAGCTTAGTTTATATTTAGTTTTTATTTTGTTTTCGTGAGTGAAAAAAGGAAGTCGACGAACATTTTTCGTCATAGTTTTAGTCAACAAAACGAACACTGCCAGGGGTACAGTGATATATCGGCCATATATCGTTTACTGCCATCACACATTGGCAAATAATGGGTATCTGTTGTCATGCAGCCATTTCGCGCTAATCTGGCAACCCATTCGGTGAAAAAAGGAGAAAAAAAATAATGTTTTTGCTCGATAGATAGCATGTTGTTTTGACATATTGCTATGTTCACTGTTTATGTGTTTCCTCCAATATTTACTGTGTTGTTTATTGACTATAATTCATGCTCACTCTGCTTATTTTTTATTTCACATTTGTAAACCACTAAAAACACCTGCTACAGTGTAAAATGTAGTCTTTATACTCTGGGCTAAACTGCAAACTAAAGCAGATGAGGCTTCTGACATGAATGGCACTGAATAAAAAAGAAAGGGGCTGAAAAACACGGAACACAAATGTGTTATTATTATGGGAAATATGGGACATTCTGCATAACGAGTAGCCTACTTTTACTTTTGGTACTTTTTAACTACATTTTGAATTGGGGTATTGATACTTTTACTTAAGTAAAACATGTGAGTACTTTTCCCACCACTGCTCACAGGAGCGTTAGGGAGCAGACGCCAACATGAAGTGACAGGAGGATGATATGGAGATGTGCTGTTTGTGTGGAATTATTACATTTCCTTCACACACAGACGGAGCCGTTTTCTATAGACTCACTGTTTCTCCTGAACGTGTTATTATCCTCGACCCCCCCCCCCCCCCCCCCCCTCAGGACCACCATCTTGTTATGGCTTTCTCCTTTATTGATTTATTTCTCATCCCTTATTTTGCCATTGGATAAAGCGACAAGAACGGCTGTGACTTGGAGGCGCACCCGCGCGCGCGCGCGCGCGTGTGTGTGTGTGTGTGTGTGTGTGTGTGTGTGTGTGTGTGTGTGTGTGTGTGTGTGTGTGTGTGTGTGTGTGTGTACACAGAGTTACAGACCTGTAAGGGTCCACTTGGTTCAAAACTGTCAATCATTTAGCTGGGGACCCCCTGGAAGCCCCCTCAAGGACCTTTGGGCGTCCCCAGACCGCACATTGAGAACCATTGCTACAGAGTATGTCTCGATTACAAACCAACTATACTCTATCTATTTGCATATTATAAGCATTATGCAAATCAAGGGTATGGCTGTTTCACATTCCCAGTGTGCGTGTGTGTGTGTGTGTGTGTGTGTGTGTGTGTGTGTGTGTGTGTGTGTGTGTGTGTGTGTGTGTGTGTGTGTGTGTGTGTGTGTGTGTGTGTGTGTGTGTGTGTGTGTGTGTGTGTGCGTGTGTTTGCGCACGGGCGTGCGCACATAGAGCCTGCAGCCCTGGTGAAATTGTCTCCCAACTTTTTAATGATTCCTCTGACTGTGAAGAGCAATTATCTTCCAAATGAGAAGGAAATTGACTTGGAAACACACGTGTGTGTGTGTGTGTGTGTGTGTGTGTGTGTGTGTGTGTGTGTGTGTGTGTGTGCACGCTCGCTCGCTCGCTCGCTCATATGGCTTTTTTCCATTGACCCATTTCATTGCTTGTTTCTCTTGTGATATCTGGCAACACTGCACAGCTGCCTGTCTCCAGCTCCCTCATCAGACTCTGTTCAGCAGTCTGTCTGTCTGTCTGTGGTTGTCAGTCTGTTGGTTAAACGGTGCCTTCTATACAGCCTACCTGATCTGAAATCCCCTTTTAGTGTCAGTATTCTGTGTGGGGGTTTTGAGTCGTCTGAGACCTGTTATTGGTCCAGCATACTGCCTGTTTTACAATGACTCACTGAGTTTTGACAACATGGTCTGTATTAGTCAGAACAGAAACATAATGGACTGCTTTAATCGGCCAAATAGCTGCTGCCTTGTGAATTCGCAGGAACACCACAAGAGCGAGGACGGTGAATATATATATATAGAGAGATTGGTGAATACAATCAGTGTTGCCAGATTCTGTGAGAGAAACAAGCAACCAGGTCTAGGAAAACCAGCCCAAAAGAAGCGGCTATGGGCCACATGAGCACTTTAACATATACATCAGCTATTTGAAAATAGCAGATCTACAAGCTCACAACAGCTTGTAGATCGGCTATTTTCAAATAAAATCTTGCAGGGAAATTATAATAAGCAGATCTGGCAACCCTGAATACAATATGCAGTACACCCATTTATCTCTTTCTCACCCCCCGCCTAAAACTAACACTAAAACTAATAAAAAACTAAACTAAAACTAAGCATTGTCACAAAAAATAGAAACTAACAAAAACTATCAAACCCGCTCTAAAAAACGAATTAAAACGAACTGAATTAGAATAAAAAATGGTCAAAACTGACTAAAACTAAACTATAATGAAAAATTCCAAAACTATTATAACCTTGCCTTGACGGACCCTTATACGCGCGTAACTCTGAGAGTTATAGGGGTCCCTGAAATTAAAATGCTTCGAGAACCCAACATTCCACTCAAACATCCACCTGAGCTTGTGGGCTGTCCGTGACACTTTCCATCTTTCTCCTCTCCTCACATACGAAGATGACCGCGACCAGGAGGACGACCGCGGCCACGATGCCGAGGAAGGGCCACACGGCGGCCATGTGACCGGCCTGTGTTGTTGTGTCCGCACTGCTGACCGGCAGTGTTGTCTCGACACTGGCTCGACAAACGCACAAGACGAGGGCAATGACTGCCCAGCGTAGCTTCATGATCAAACGCTTCTAACGTGATGCTCTGACGCCTAATATAGACCGGTGTAAATGTGTTTCCTTTATACTATCCGGCGATGCTGGCTCTTGTCATCACGGTGAGGTCACCTCAAGAGTAAAGCCATGCTCCAAATATGGAGTTCGAGGACATCGAGGATGGTCACATATTTCCGCAGGTCACCAATTTCCCCATATCACAGTTATTGGAAAATCAATTTTCACTTTAACTAGGGTGCCTCCGGGCTGCCGTAGTTACTTCCTCGTCCCTCTTCCTGCCAGAGAAAGCTCAGTGAAAGAAAGGAACGTAAACATGTCGACGTTGGCGAGCGAGGATTTAATTGATCAAAAAGGCAAGACAAATATTATTTGATAGTATATTGTCTATACCAATCATTGACTGATGCTAGGTTCTTGGTTTACCTGTGGTCATAGTTTACTGAGGCACTACACTGTCTCTCTGCATTTGATGTATGTTTACCTTGCTTACTGAGCGTTTGCTAAATGCCTACATTTAATTGTAAATTGCAGTTTGCATGTCATTTGATCAACTCAGGAGATGCCTCTTGCCCAGAAGTTAGACGTTTTACTCAAATGCCGTAGAAGGTATCAGAGCGTTAATTTCGTAGAACGGATTAATTGATAAATAAATCATACGCTGAAGTTCTTTACTCTGTCGTCTTGTCGTAGCGCAAGTGCAAATAAATATTTCAATGCGCTATTGGCATTTTCAGCCGGGGAAAAATAGGATAGGATAGGATGGTTTTCATAGATCAATAGAGGCGTGACGGCAAACTCCTCACTGTGGCTTCCTCTAATCTAGCAGTTGCCATTTCTTCACAGGTGGTTCAGCAGTTTTACCGTTTACCCTTTAAAGCTATATTACTGTAGCCTGGGTAAACTCCTCCCGCCGGAAAACTCATTTTCATGGGCGGGAGTAATACAGCTAGGTGGCCCTTTGATGTCCAAGTGGACCTTTGATGTCCAATTAAGCCACTTTAGTGCAGTCCAAGGCTGCAGTGATTATCACCAGGAGTAATTGGTTTGTCTCTGATGTTAGTGAGCACCTGATTGGCCTGCCTTCCCTGTCAATCACAGAACATTGAGCGAGGACGCTGTAAGTCGCTTTGGATAAAAGTGTCTGCTAAATGAATGTAATGTAATGTAATGTAATGTAATGTAATGTAATGATAGGACAGTCCATATTATGGACTGTGGAGAAACGCCCATACAGGCCTGTAGGCCAGACTCACTCCTGAAAACAAATGAAAATGAGTTTTCCGGAGGAAGGGAGGGGTTTACCCAGGTTAATATTACTGTGACATACGCCCATATTTGGATGAGTGACCTAGATCAGTGGTTCTCAAACATTTTCATTGTCAAGGACCCCCACATTGATAGGTCATTTAGCCACGGACCCCTTTGGGAAATACTCTGTGCCAGGGACCCCCATAAAAGATTAATAAAATAATATTAAGCATTATTTTGTATTTTTTTTTCCAAAAGTAGATAGCGTAGATTGGCTATTTTTTGATTAGGCAGAATATAAGATAGGATTAAAGTGACACTGTATTAACACATTTTGCTGGGGACCCACTGGAACCCCACTCAAGGACCCCCGGGGGGGTCCCTGCCCTGGACCCCACTTTGAGAACCACTTGAAGTAGATGTCCATATTTGGATCTGAGGATGTGGATGACCATATTTGGATCTGAGGATGTACGGTAGATGCCCATATTTAGGCACTGAAGGAGGACATATACCGTATATGACATGCACAAACAGTCACTGGGTCAGACACGTCCGTTAAAGCAAGATGAGCGAGGCCGATGAGAAGATGAAGGGTTCATCAGGACCAGCTGGTGATGATGAGAAGAAGAAGAAGTGTTCTTGGAGACCAGCTGCAGCGGTGGGATGGATCATCTCCGCTTGCCACTTTGCAGCAGACAGGAATGATTTCAGGAGGAACCTACTGGTCAACCTGGCTTTATTTGCAGCCGGCGTTTGGGTTGCAAGAAGTCTGAAGTCTTTTGATCTGATGGCCCCAGGCCCATAGCCTCACGTGTGGCATAACGGCAAAGCCAGGACGACCAGAAAACTAAGGAAACAAGACCAGGAGACCTGGTTCTGCCAGACCCGGCAGATGCCCATGTGTCTATGCCCATGTATGGACGAAAGGGGGACAGACTTTTATAAGCCGGACTTCACATGACGTGTCAGCCTGTGTATGCCCATATATGAACGAAAGGGGGACAGACTTTTATGGCTGGGGCCTAAGGACAAAGGGGGCATGCCCATGTATGGAGAAAACAGGTACACAACATGCCCATGTATGGACGAAAGGGGGACAGACTTTTATGGCTGGGGCCTAAGGACAAAGGGGGCATGCCCATGTATGGAGAAAACAGGTACAATGCCTCATGTAAGCCCCTTGGGTCTGGCAAAAAAAGCAAGATAAAGGCCTAATATATAGGTGTAACCCATTAAGACCTGAAGCCGATTCTACAAACGTCTAAATCCCAACAGTTTCTATATCAGTGATTCTCAAACTTTTTCATGTCAAGGACCCCCTAAAATGATATTTATATTTGGCCGCCGACCCCCATCTCAAAATATTTTGTTCCAGGGACCCCCAGAAGCAAAGAATAGAGTTAAAAATGTTCGCTTTAAAACAATATATATTCAAAGATTTGCACACATTTTCACGATTTTTCCAAAATAGCAGATCTACAAGCTCATAGCGCGACACTCGGTGCCGTGCTATGAGCTTGTAGATCTGCTATTTTTGAATAGCCCAAAGTGTAAAATATTGCTTTTTAGCTTAAATGAAAAAGTGACACAGATGCAGGTCTTGACCGGGAAAGAATCAAATCATTTTTTGATTTATTTGGCTATTCAAAAATAGAAGATCTACAAGCTCATGAGTGTACAAATGGAAGGGTCCATTTGGTGCCATGTGTACTCTCTCAGAGTTATAAACCCACAAGGGTCCAGTTGGAACCACCGCTGTAGACAATTCATCACAACATTTACAAATGACAAAAACACAGACATAAGACTTGTCTTATTTGAGCAAACTAACATGACGGCTTACAGAGCTGTGTGACTAAACACATTTATTGCCTAGATCGAATATATGCGTTCCTTCATTTTTTGGGGAAAATTCCACAAGGGGCGACCTAACACAGCTTTGGAATGATCGATTGTCTCTCAGAGAAGAAAAATCACACCCTGTGTGAAGAGAGTGGTGCCCTTGATGAGCCCCGTATTGATGTTGTCATCAATGTTTGTTTATTGGACAGACATACATACATATGGACACACGGACAAAGCCAGATATAGGAGTGGTTGGCACCACTCAAAAATGTGGATGTGACATCATTCCAAAAAATGTCACTTTCACCCGCCCCAATGATGGGATTTTCAGAACAACAGCTGTAACTCAGTTTCTTTTTTTTTCATTGAAAACCACCCTTTTTCAGCGGACCGAAGCTCCAAAATGGCGGATCGCGGTTGGAAACTTGTCGTTCCCATGGATACACAGATCCTTCCGCCTACTTACAGGAACCTTTTTTCGTGTTATTTTTTACACAATGTCGGTTCCACGGCGTTTCAAATATCATCGGATTTAGGTAATTATACGCCGGCACGGGGATAGAAAACTATGTTTAATATCTTGGCAATCAATGTGTTGATCATCTGGACCAACTGACTATGCAACCATTACATATTTAACATAACATCATATCATCAATACCTGTCTCAGTGCCATTATAGTTCCATTAAAACCAGGAAAGAATCCGTTTCATCCATTTTTAATTTTAGCTATATTTATAGCAGCAACATACGTTTTTCAGTGGTTTAGAACAAAAAAAAAGCAGATCTACAAGCTCACACCGCGTCACTTGGTGCCGCTTGCTATCTTTTCAAATTTTGAGAGAATTTAGATTTTTTTAAACACAAATCTTCTCTCTTGGGGGTCCCTGACACAAAACATTTTCAGATGGGGGCCAGCGGCCAAATAAATATCAATTTGAGGGTCCTTGACACGAAAAAGAGAAGTACTGATTTAGAAGGCATTCGTAGAATTGGCCTCAGGTCTTAATGGGTTAAAGATCCATTAAAGAGAAGAGTAGAGGAGAGCCAGAGAGACAGAGAGACAGGAGAGGTTGCTACCTTAGCAACCTTGACGTCATCAAAAAACGCCCCAACTGGTAGAGTTAGGGGATATAAATAAAAACTTCAGCGGTGCGTTGTTCAATCAGCGTGTACATGAGGTGCCCCAACTCGGGAGGCTAACATAAACGCTTTAGCGGTGCACCGAATGCTCTTAAATAGCCCGCAACCGTAAACGCCTCCAACTTGGGAGTTATCCAACAGTGCACTGAGGTGAGCAGTGAGAGCTGACCAATTGAAACTTAATCGCAACAATGTTTCACATGAACATGTTCGCCCTTGGCCTTGCGGCGATAGCAGCTACACTTAAGGGCATTTGCTCTTACATGCACACAAGAGAAAGACTAGAAGTCGCCCACCTGAAGGAAATGAACCAGACCCTTGTCAGGGAGAGGAACGAATGGGAGGAGGCAAAGCTTAAACTTATCGAAATTCTCCTCTCGCAGGAGACGAAGGAGAAACAGATCGAGAGGCTCCTCTCGCAAGAAGAGACAAAAAACAAAGTGATCGAACGGTTCTTCTCGCAGGAAGAGTTGAAAGACGACCTGATCGAACGGTTCTTCTCGCAAGACGTGACCAAGAATGAACTGATGGAAAGGTTCCTGTCACAAGAAGAAGTGAAAGACAAACTCATTGAAAGGTTCCTTTTGCAAGAACGGACGAAAGACAAAATGATCGAAAGGCTCCTCTCACGAGAAGAGACGAAGGCCAAACTGATAGAGAGGCTCATCCCGCGAAAACAGAGCATTAGAGACATGGAGAGCGGTGGAGACAACCGACACGTCGAAGCCAGGGTGACACCAGGGACCACCAGCTGGCCTGTGTGCATGGATCCCCACAAAGAGGTCGTCAGCAGCGGCGGCAGGCTGGTCGTTTCTACTCGCTGCGGCCATTTGTTTTGCGCTGCGGCCATCTCACTGGACGGCCTCACCCGCAAAACACAGAGACAGACAGTAGAGGCAGTGGAGGAAGATGGTGGCAAATGACACAGTGAGAGGTGGTACACTTAGTGAGATTTAGAGATTGATTGAGATTGAGTCAATGAGGTGAAGAAAACTCATATTAAATTAAAGGAGTGGGCTAGGCATTCTGCACTGAAGAAGACGTTATTTGCAGTGAGAGAAGCAGGGAAGGTCGGTGATCCGCTTGAACAAGACTTACATTCCCAACCTCATCAGGAGTCATAAGAAGCGTTTTACATTGCTGTTATTGATGGAAACTATTGGAGGGTGTGTGGACAGAGAGGATGTGTGGCTAGGGGACGCTGGGACAGTTTTTTGTCCCTGACGGGCTTGTCTTGTCTGAGAGGACGAGATGTTCAGAGAGCAGGTGTAGCCAGTCACTTTGTGTACGCTTTGAGTCACACGATAAATATCCCAGACCTTGGGAAAACCCTTTCAGTCTACCGGAGACTTACCACAACCAGAGCAGTCTGGAAGCTGACAAGCCTTTTGTCCTCAACTCAACGTCACAGGTTTACAGGTGTAAAACAAATGGGGGGTGCAGTGTGTTGTTGTACAAGCTCCATCAGTTGCAGTTTCAAAAAAGCCGGAAAGAGCTAGAGAGAGAAAGAAACAAACACAAGAAACAAACAGTAACACTGATATACTTAAGGTGAGTGGTTAAAATAGCTGTTAAAATAGCAGCAGTAATAACATATATGTACATGAGGTGCATAATTTAAGATCAACATGAATTAATTAAGCAGTTAAAGTGGCCTGTGTCGTCAGGGCAACCTAGTCACAGGTGGGCTCAGCTGGTTTTCAACAGTATGATGATAGCCAGATGGAAACAACTGTGGTGGAATGGTAAATAGTGCATTTATATAAATCAAATGATAAATAGTGAATTTATATGAAATAGATTTATATAGCACCTTTTATCCAAAGCGCTTTACAATGTGCATTACATTCACCCATTCACACACTGACGGCAGAGTGAACCATGCAAGGCACCAACCAAGGACACTTCGACACTTACCCAGGGGGTTTCCCAAGCCGCCACTATACCTCCTGAGTCACTGCCGGCCCCGTATGGGCCCACTTTCTTTTTTAAGACCTAGACAGACTGTTCTATATAACTGCAGCGTTGAGGAAACCCTTAACAACCTGAGCATAGATGGTTCACTTAAACAGACTGAGACCCTGTCGTGTCCAAGATGTCTCCCCCCATCCCCCCCAGCCCCACTTTGAGAAGACTAGAAGCTCGCCCCCGCTACGCGGGGGCTCGCGTCTAGCCCGCGGCCACGCCCACGTAGCGCCCGCGGCCACTTGGCAGCTCATGTAAGTGGCGTAGCGTCCTGAGGGCCAGTGGGGCCGTGGCTCGGTCAGTGAAGACCCTGTAGTGCGGATGATATGTGGCATAGAGGGGCAGATTGTAAATCCCCAGAGGAAACATCTGTGGGCTACCATTGGTTCAGCGATGTGTGCGGTCGCCCTGCGGCCCCTCCTCCTCCACCAATGTGCAGTATTGAGAGCCCTGACGTCACAACAATTGGAGCGATGGGCACTGCACTCTGGTTGGTTAGGGTACACCTAGGGCCCAGGTAGAACCCAGTTAAAGCCTGCATGGGCAAACCCAGTTAGGACCCGCCTTGGTCCCACATAAACATGGCTAGTTGGGGCCCACCTAAGGGCCAGGTAGAAGCTACTTATAGCCTGCATGGGCATCGCAGTTGGGACTGAAGTGGATGCCGCTGACATTGCTGACATGGGGTCCATATGGTTTAGCCCACCTTGAAACCATATGGGAACTACGCTGGCATGCAGGCTGGAATGCAAACGCTGCATCATACCTGTAGTGTGTAGTTTGATGTTGTGTGTGTAGCAGATATACCTGCAGTGTGTAGATCAATGTCCATATGAAAGTCAATGCCCAGCAGTGTTTTTTTTTTCTCCAGCAGAGTTTCTAGTGTCTCTGTCTCTCTCTGGAAGAGGTTGCACATGAACTCTGCAGCCGCACTGAGACGCTCCAACACAAACACTCTGACATTAGGCTGCTTCACACAACAAACATCAGCACCACGCTGCTGTTTGTCCAAAAGACACAATATCTCCTCTCCCACCGACGTCATGTGTTCATTTATCGACAGCCGTACAGACTCCTTTTGACACATTTTACCTCGTTTATCCAGCTCTCACTGACTCTCCACATCGGGCTGTTATAGCGCCACCATGAGGCTGATTAGAGAAATCTCAAGTGGAGTTTCTTCCTCGGCATAGTGGGAATGTGGGTGCAAAGTTGCACGGAAAGTGCATGCTGTGTTCATAATGTGAGGCATTTTGGTCCAAACGGAGCAGTCCTGCAGACTTTGGAAGCCATTTTAGCCAATCAGGATGGAATATGAAAAATCTGAAAGGGTTTTTTTTTTAATGACTGTGGAGATACTGTGTACCGATTTGCGTGATGTTTGGGCAAAATATGTAGGAGTACTGTGAGAAAAGGTGTTTAGCAAAAAGCGGCCTCCTGGTGGCACTGTAACAGGGCCATGTGAAAGAAATAGGGCAGAGGTTCTGAATTGGCATCCAGGGAGTGTGTGTGCACAGTTTCGCTGCGATCAAGTCAACGATGTGAGAGATTAGCTATCACAGACGGACGGACAGGTCTTGCGCCATACCTTTCGGCCTGGCGGAGACAATAAAAAAACGAAAGTAAAGGAAATTACCATTTCTGCAACAAAAGTAGTCAACAAACTATACTATAAAAACATTGGCCACATTGTCAAATAATCTAAGAAAGAGGCAATCATGTAGAAAATAGCCGATCTACAAGCTTACAAAGCCTCTCAACGTGAGGCGTTTCGAGCTTGTAGATCTGCTATTTTCACAATATTTACTTGTGGAATGGAGTCAAACAAAATGGGGGGGTGGCCAGATCAATTACGTTTATTTGGGGGGGGGGGGGGCGGCCTGAAAGGGTTGATAAGCACTGCTCTAATTGGAGCGAAATTATCTGAAATTACTACATGACCATAATGCAGTCTAACATGCGTTGCACGGGGCGGTCCTGCCATTACGTTAGTTACTGTAGTTGCTGTGGAGCTACATAGTTCTCCAGAAGACACACACAAACATACACCATGTACAATGGACTAACTGAGCAGCAATATTGACATTCACCACACGAACGTGCATTGTTGACAAAGTGATTGCACAGCCGCTGCAGGCATGACAACCACGTTAGCGTTAGCTACATGCCACTATCACAGCTCCCTGTCCGTCGTTGGTGCTACTGAATGTGATGGCTACAGCAAGCTCTCTGCGATGCCATTGTCTGGAGACTGCTCCTGGCATGACACGACCAATGAGAGTGAGCGCTGTCGTTGTTGCTAAGATACGGTGGCGTCACTGCCCCATAGCTTGTAGATCTCTCACACATGATTGGCGTAGGCTGCGTTGCCAGGTCTGACTGTTTGTATAAGCGATTTTGGGCTTATTTGGGTGCACTTTTGGGCTCGTTTCCATAGACCACGGCAGCGCTTATTTCTTTCCCGTGACCGATGTGGCAAAAAAAGGTGCAAAACGAACCATCCGGAAGTAAAGTGCGAGATGAAATATATAGCACTTTTTGATTATTAGAGAAGGAGACAGATGTGAAGGTGGAAAATGGAATGTAGGAGATTATATGGTTTTTCATGAGCGATTTTTGTAGCAAGTTGTGAGTGAATTGGGCCACTCCTGTGGGCGGGGGGCTGATTAGAACCATTGGGGTTTGGGAAGGAGACGCTCTCTGTTTGAGTGGAAAGATGTTAGTTATAATATGCATGAGTAAAAGTCTTATGACATAATTATCACACTATTTTAGTAAATTGTATCCTACTACTATAATTGAAATGACCTCCAAAAGTACGTCCGTGGTAAAAGTACGTACGATCGTTCCGCTTGCCTCCAAACTTGCCACAGACTGTTGATCAGTGCTCTGGCTAATACTTAGGTTTCTTTCCCCGCCTTCAATGTACTTACATATTGTACAATTAATATAAAACTACATTTAACATTTTTAGCCACAACGCCTTTCCTTATTGTTGGCCGCAGCATCTTTATTTTGACCCCACCCTACTGCGCATCTCCATATATTGATCACTGGTGCAACGTAGCTGTGATGTAGCTGATCGGGCCTAGATGTGAGGGCCGCGAAGCGGCCCAAACCTCTAGTAACTATAATTACTACAAATGCCTACATGACCACTATAATTAATTATAACTTAAAATGTGCTGTATAACTTACTTATAAAACAATGTATAATACCATGATAATACCATAATCCATTATTATAATATATTTATATGGAAGTTGATACATATAATTCTACCTACACAATATGCTAAATTAAATTCTTAGTAACTTTATATTTACTGCATAACTTAATGCCATCACTGACATTGATATTTCTGACTTATGAATAAATACATGATCTCTTTTGTGCTCCGCTGGCTTGGAGTGTGAAACAAACACCACCGCTGGTGTTTGGTTGTTTTTTTGTTGTATGATAATCTGGTTCTTTATTTGTATTTATTGTTAACGAATTTGTTCTTTGTTTTTGTTTTTTCGGCATGGCTAGCTATCTCTCTCTCTCTCTCTCTCTCTCTCTCTCTCTCTCTCTCTCTCTCTGTGTGTGTGTGTGTGTGTGTGTGTGTGTGTGTGTGTGTGTGTGTGTGTGTGTGTGTGTGTGTGTGTGTGTGTGTGTGTGTGTGTGTGTGTGTGTGTGTGTGTGTGTGTTAATCTTGCAAGCCACTGTACTGATAAGCACCAAACTTTGTCCACGCGCTGCCAGTAGGCCACAGACATACAGCCACTAATTATTTGTTTTATACTTCATATATATCAGAATCATAATCAACGTTATTGTCACATCACCCGATTACAGGTGAAAATCGACACTCTATGGGTGTCGATATCGTGCCATGAAATATCGCAATATCAAAATGTGAGGATATGTATGAGAGGAAAGGCTGTATTGCAATATTTATTTTTTATTATTTGTTTGCTGGTTCATGTAGTGTGTGATATATGAAATAATATGAACAAAAACTGTCCGTGGCAAGACTTGTCCGTGTCTGTAGCAAATGTATGTTTTTCTTCTTTTTAGTATTTTAGAATAGTCTTGGACCATTTTGTATTGATGCCTGTTTACATGCTATGATGGATTTGTGCCGCTTGAGTACTTGATATCTCCAGAAACTTTCATATAGCCCACTGATTCTCAACCCTTTTCATTTCAAGGACCCCTATTTTGATGTTTTTTTTAAATCTCTGGGACCCTATACTGTAAAATCCTATGTGATAATTTAAGTCAGTGTACACTCTCTGCGTTAAAGGGCTGTAACTCAGTTATTTGGCCTACTTCTCTATTTGGTAAAGAACCCATACAGTTTTAAGAAAGTTTATTTTCAGTCATCACAACAACTACAAATATGATATTTTATGCATTCTACATTTCTGTTTCATTTGTTATTCATAGACCTTGGCCACCAACTGGGTAAAATGGTCATGTCTGCTTTGAAGAGACTCATAGAGGAGGGGAAAACAGGAGGCTTTTCTAAATAGAATAACGATCTAAAAATCTATCAAATACAAGTAATAAACGTGATCAAAATCAGACCATATACATTAACTGTGAAACAAAAAGTAACAATAATTCCAATAACCAGTCAGAATCTATTCATTTGAGTCCTCTGTTAAACACATTGCCATCAGTCTCTGATTTTAGATGGAATGGACAAGAGATATCTTGTCAAAGATGAAGGATTGACAGAGAGCTCTATTGTACGAGCTCTATTGAGCAAATGGAGTTCCGTGGCAGGCATGCCCAAATATGGAGTCCAGCTCAGTCTATGACGTCAGTACTATTATGGCTCTCCATATATGAGGATTTGTAGATTTATCTCATTACTCCCTTGGGTTTTCTGTGATGCACACAGAGTTTGAAGTCGACCGGTCAAGGCTTGCTCACTCACACTCATTTAATTAAATGTTGCATTTCGTGAATTTATAGATAGATAGATAGATAGATAGATAGTAGTCTCGCGTCACCAGACAACTATTCCACAATCTCTGAATGTTATATAGAGTCTGGAACTCCACTTCCCGAAAGCTGTTTAACGGAAGTTGTTCAGACCGGAAAGACATTCGACCAATCACGACGCGGTGCCCGCGGACCTGTAGTCCCAGTGGAAACAGAACCGAGGCGGAAGCATAGTCATAGGAGCGGTAGATTCATGTTATTTGTGCGAGCATTGTTTATCACAGAAAACTGAGAAAGGTATCATGGAATTAACGCCGAAAAAACTGTGAAAGAAGACACTAGTAGACATAAACGATGTTTATGAGATTCGTTGATTCCAGTCGGACTCCTTTGCGCCACTGCACAATGCTAAAACGGAAGTGGGTAGGGGAGGGGCATCCGCTTTCCCCTTACACATGATCATAGCTTCCGAGTCCCAGACTGTATGCCGGAAACATTTGTAAATTGTGGGAGGCAACAGTCTGGTAACACGAGACTAGATAGATAGGGGACATTCTGAAATCATGGGGCATAGGAGCTGACTCATTGTGACCTCATCATGATGATCATAGTTTCAGTGACAGGTCAGATCTTTACAGATTTACCCTGAAGAATCTACACACTCACAGTGGGAAACAGAGAAGGTTCAATGTACGATGTGAACATGGGTGTTAAAATAGAGATGTTTCGAATGATGCTGTATCTGTCCTTTCCGGTGACCATGTTCTGGATCTCAAACCAACCGGAGTACTTTGAAGAGTACATCGTGAAGAGAAAGAGGGAACTGTTCCCCCCTGACGACGGCGGCGCGCGTAGGAAAGAGCTGGAGGACTTCAAAGAGCGGATGCGAGTTCGCAGGGAGCGGCGGAGGCTGTTAAAAGAAGAGCGTGGTCCCTGACATGAAAAGACAAAGGTTATTTTGAGAACCACCGAGGATCACATTGTGGTTCATTCACTAGTACAGTGATTCTCAACCTTTTTCATGCCAAGGACGGTCAAGGACCCCAAATTAGATTTTGCATTATTAGGCCAGGGACCCCTTTTGAGCAGCAATCAGCTGGCATCACCTGGCATCACTTTTTAACTCTGAGAGTGTACACAATTGAACCAAATGGAGAGTGTGTTGGAACCAAACTCTGGTGTTGAGTAACTGCACTATTACTCAATTCTCCACAAGAATGAACAGCAGTGTCTTTCAGTAATGTCAGTGGTTCTAGAAATAGGGTCCGGCGACCCCCAGGGGTCCATGAGAGGGTTCCAGGAGGTCTGATACATCCCCCCAAATCTTGAAAATGTCTTGCTCTAATATTTCTTTGCTTTATTAGGAGAGTTTTGCTCATTGTATAGTAACATACAACAAATATATAATATAATACAGCATAATAATACAAGCAAACTATAGCTAACTATAACTAAAGCCAATCCTGCAGAAGTCTCTAGATGGATGCTACGCCAGATCGTTGCGTGCAGTACTTAACATCAGCAAGAGTACACATGTAACCAACAAGATCCTGTATGAGGGAATGCCGAGTGTGAGCGAGAAAACAGCAGCCAGGAGAATGAGACTAGCAGGACACTGCCAAAGACATCAAGAACGGCCAGCCAGCAAATTGGTGCCGTGGGAACCAACGTACGGTCATCGGTCACGAGGACGTCCCACAATGACATACGTGGATGTACTCAAGAATGATGCAGGAGCGCAAAGTACCAACAAACTGGCCAGATGTATGGAGAAGGGGGATGACTGGAAGCAACGATGGAGAGCTCGTCTGTGGACGACCTAGAGATGGAACATGTTATGGCATTAGTATGGGCATAAATGCAGAGGACACATTCTACATAATTATATACGAATATACTGAAACAAATAATCCCAACAACAACCTGTTGAGGCCATAGCTGAATGGGTAGAGGCCACCTGGGGAAACACAAGGTCCCAGGTTTGATTCCCGGCCCCGGCAATGTGTCCCTGAGCAAGATACTTAACCCCTAACCGCTCCCCCCTGTGCTCAGTCTGACCACGTGGGCAGCAATCAGCTGGCATCACCTTTTAGAGAGGTGTTCTTGTCTCTGGAAAATCGTCTACTCATTAGACAATGCCACTTGTCACTGATAGATAGACAACGTATAACAAAATTAAACAAAAGACCTGCAGTAATCACAGCATATGTTTCAAATACACTATTTCCTTAGTTCATATCTTCAATCCCTTTTTCCTCAGGTCTTCTCTTGCTTCTTTGATCTGCTCCCGTAGTTCTCTGGCTGCTTGGTCACATTGGTTGAGGGTGGCCACTCTGTACGCCAGCGTGGCCAGGGAGTAGCATCCAAACGTCACCAGCAGATAGAAGGGCATGGGCCAGGCCACCTCCCTGTAGGGCAGGGGGATGCCCAGGTCCAGAAGGTCCCAGCTCACCACAGCCCAGGCTACGCCCAGCATCACCATGACACAGACCCACTCCATTAGCTTCGTCATGGTGGTAAACTGTACATACAAAAACAGATCAATTATAAATGAAAGCGATATAAGTGTCTATAAATGAGATGTTTTACTTCTCTAACGCTGACTCAGCGCTTCTGCAACATTGTTCTATGAGAGTCTTTGTTCATGTGGCCGGATAGGTCAAAGACATATTTGTTTTCTCGCTTCTCGTGTGCACTGAAAAGTGACGCTAACTAAGCCCACGTTCCATGCCATGGAACCTGTCCTGGTCAAGGGGGTAAAAGAATACACAAGATTAATCAGCTGGCATGATGTCGGACTTAATGTGGCCAGCCATGTGACGTCAGTCACCTAGGACATATCTATGACGTATGACTCCTAATATGGCAAAAGGTTTCAGCCCGACCAGAGCCTCATTAACCCCTTCCTCTGTGATGTCAGTGTGGTGACATTGGCTCATGGCCTATGTAAACCTTTATAGTATGTCATGCCATTTGCCTGTATAACACCCTGTTGTGTTGAAATGTTATTTATTTAATTGAACTACGACACGCTGAAACTGATCGAGGGAAAGCAACATGAGGCTTCATTTTGAGGAGAGGGGTGGGGTTGTCCCATGCGAGACCCCCTGGGGCTCCTGGTACCAGACGATGGAGGAGGTCTTCATCGAGTTGAACGTGCCACACGGGACGTCCGGAAAAGACGTCAAATGCAATTTGGGCTCGAAACAGATGGAGGTTTACGTCAAGGGAAAGGACGTAATCAACGGGAGGTTATTTGGGACCGCTGTTTCTGCTGAGGCGACATGGACCTTAGAGGACAGCCGTCTAGTCCGTATAATCTTAACCAAGTCCAACCGGGATGCGTCAAACTGCTGGGGGTCTCTGTTGGAGGGACAGTACCGCGCAGACCCCTCGGTGAAAGACCAGATGCAGAGGAAACTAACACTGGAACGCTTTCAGAGGGAGAATCCTGGGTTTGACTTCAGTGGAGCAGAGATCTCTGGGAACTTTGCGGGTGGTGGTCCAGACTTCTCTAGCTTGCAGAAGTGAAGGTTCATGGCAGAGCCATTCAAGGAGAGTTACGCCACCTCACTTCATCGGGCCAGGTCTTCTACATAGCCTTCTATTGGAGAATAGTGACAAAGCCCTGAACCGGAAGTTAATGAATGCACTGGAGTCTATAAGCGTGTGTCACTATTTCGAGTTACATGAACCACGTCTGCCCCTCATTGGCGGAACTCTCTAATACAAGGCTCTAATACAAGCATCCTATTAATGTACTCTTCAAATTATTGTTAATAAATGAACATAAAACAACTAAAACTGTAATCATGTGGATCGCTAGCCTGGGTGCCAGCCTGCTTCGCTGCGTTCGGCGGACTTTTTTTCTCTCTCCGCTTCTCAGTCTGGAATGCACCCCATTGACTCGTCTTGGAGAACTACACAGGAAGTACACAGGAACTACATATGTTACGTTAGGCAACGTCGTTGCTGATTGGATGTTGTTCAAACGAATGACGAATCAAAACGATCACACCGTTTTTTTTGTCCCGCCCCGCACCACAGACCAATCAGAAGCCACGGCAGGTTTGGAACCTTGGCTGCTGTGTCCCGCCTCCTGGAGATAGGAGGCATTCCAGACTGAGAAGCGCAGAGAGAAAAAAAAATCCGCCGAACGTAGCGAAGCAGGCTGGCACCCAGGCTAGTGGATCGCAGGACACATTATGTGATCGGCGTGGCTCCAGTGTGGATCTCAGACCTCACGTGGGGTGCAAAGAACTCCATATATGGGCATAAAGGGGACAAAGACAGACTCGCTGCCTTTTTAAACCTTTCTACCTCTCATGTCAGTCATTTGCGAATCGGACGCCCGAGCACACACCCTGAACTCAAAATGAGCTTCATGTCATGGCTGAGAGACCTTCTTATAGGTGTTGACAACAGCGTTGCGCTAGCACACGGCAAGGCAGCCGTGCGTTTCAAGAACGCCAAACAGTTTGATCTGGCCAAGATGGCGTATCTAAAAGAAGCAGAATGTTACATAGAGAACAAGGACCTCTTCAACGCAGCAAAGGCTACCGAACAAGCTGCCATGATGATGAAGGAACAGAAGCAGATGCCCGAGGCCATTCGGTACATCGAGAAGGCCTGCGCGATGTACACGGCCAGCGGGAGCCTCGACACCGCGGCCCTGGCTCTGGAGAGGGCCGGGCAACTCGCGGAGCCGACGGACCTGGACAAAGCGGCGGACTTGTACCTGAAGGCAGCGGACGTGTACGAGAACAACAACCGTCTCCACCAGGCCGCCGAGCTGCTCGGCAAAGCCTCCAGACTCCTGGTCCGGTTGAAAAGGCTGGACGACGCGGCGGCCGCTCTTCAGAAGGAGAAGAACGCGTACAGGGAGGTGGGAAACTACCCCGTGTGTTTCAAGAAGACCACCGCCCAGGTGCTGATCCACCTCCACCGAGGGGACCTCGTGGCGGCGGATGTGTGCGTGAGGGAGAGTTACAATCTGCCCGGTTACAGCGTGAGCGAGGATTGTCTGGCCATGGAGACGCTGTTGCAGGCGTTCAATGAACAGGACGAGGAGCAGGTGTGTCTCATATGCAACTCCGCTCTGCTCAAGTGCATGGACAACGACTACGCTAAGCTAGCTATCTCCCTGAAAGCCCACGATGTGGGATTGTGTTGAAACCGCAAGTCGGGGTCTTGTTGTAAGTGAAATCGTCCGTAGTTTTTACAGTTGTTTTTTGTTCGTTTTTTATTATCGATGCAAGAATGGTGGTTATTCCAGGAAGATAAAGACCTTTGATGATGTCACTGGTAGGCAGGTGTCTGAACTGTCCACCTCTGGGACCTGAGAAGTGAGTGTGTAGGCAGAAATGGTGCCATTATTATTATTTTCATTGATATTAGTGAGGACCAATTATATGAACGTATATGGTTGGACATGTGAGAACATTCAGGGTCGATGGTGGACGGTGGACGTCACAAACCTAACATGCCCATATATAGAGATAAGCAGTGGTGTAAAGTAACTAAGTACATCCTATCCTATCCTATCCTATCCTACTACTATAATTGAATTGACACCAATGTACGTCCGGGGCCCTCCCTCAGCACACGATCACTCCATTTGCCTCCAAACTTGCCACAGACAATTGATCAGTGCTCTGGCTACTCCCTAGGTTTCTTTCCCCATCTTCAATGTACTTACATATTGTACAGTTAATATAAAACTACATTGCACAATTTAGCCACAGCACCCCACCCTACTGCGCATCTCCATGTATGGCCATATCAGTTGGATCACTGGTGCAACGTAGCTGTGATGTAGCTGATCGGGCCTAGATGTGAGGGCCGCGAAGCGGCCCAAACCTCTAGTTTACTCAAGTACTGTACTTAAGTACAATTTTGAGGTTACTTTACTGGAGTATTTCCAATTTTCACCAGGTTTACTTCTACTCCACTACATCTCAGAGGCAGATATTATACTTTTCCACTACAATTATTCAAAAACTTTAGTTACTAGTTACTTTGGAGATTTTGATTATTATTACAAAACATAAATTAATCACTTCAGTCCTATATACATTTTGACCATTTGAAAAAAGACGATCTACAAGCTCACAATGTGTCGCGATGGGACACGTTGTGAGCTTGTAGATCTGCTATTTTCAAAGCATTTTTATACATTTGAAATCTTGAAATGGGCCATTTTGCAAAATGAGTAGCCTACTTTTACTTTTGATTTTGATGCCAATACTTTTATACTTTTACTCAAGTACATTTTGAATTCTGGACTTTTACTTGTAACAGTATTTCTACATTGCAGTATTGATACTTTTACTTAAACTAAAACATTTGAGTACCCTTTCCACCACTGGAGATGAGCAGCCTGAAACAGCTGTAACATGTAGGATCAAAGAGTAGTAGCACACGTCCGACCTCTTGAGGACAGTTGCTGGCTCCAAAGCGAACTGAGATCCAAGCGGGGTCCGGGGAGCTCCCAGGGGGTCCCCATGCACCTAAATTAGTTTTTAATAGTAATAATCTCAGCTTTAACCACTTTAAACCAGTTTAATACATCAACTATTTGAAAATAGTACTTCTGCATTGTGAGATTGTAGATCTGCTATTTCCCCCAAAAATCTTGAAAAATAATTGCAATATTTTAACAACACAAATCATGTATGAGGGCACAACATAGTTTCAGATGTTGGTATGCGGCCAAATACATATTCATTCGGGTGTCCTTGACAGGAAAAAGTTAGAGAAAACCACTGATGTATAGCATCTGGTTTCATACAGACACAATAACTTGGCATCTCCCAAACACGGATATAAACTCCAGTATTTCAGCGGCTCTTGGCATATGGTCTTGATAGCATCTGGACACGATGCACCGTGGTCCACTGATGGCATCTCTTCTTTGACGCGGCCAGCTTCCATCTACTGACAGATTTTTGAAAAAAATATAAAAGATATTTTGTTTACAATTTTTCAAAAATAGCAGATCTACAAGCTCATAGCGCGGCACCGAGTGCCGCGCTATGAGCTTGTAGATCTGCTATTTTTGAATAGCCAAAGAAATCTAAAGTGTCACAGATGCGTTCCAGGTCTCAATGGGTTAAAGGACCAATTCACCCCTTTTTCAACCTATATCTTCATATAATTGGTCCTCACTATTGCTCATTATAAGACGGCATCATTTCTGTCCATTTGGTTTGTGTCTTAGAGGAGGGCCCTGCCTACTGGTTACAACATCGGTAGGCAGGTTTGGTCATTTCAAACAAGATTTCAACCTTTTATTTTATTTATTGTCTCCGCCAGGAGACATTGTTTTCACTTTCCACATGTCAAGCTAACATTGGTCAAGCCTCACGTGACACGTGACAATACGTTGAAATAGTGTGATCTGATTGGCTAGTGACGTATAGCGGCCTATAAATACATGTGTCACTTTGAAAGAGTCTTAACCTCTTTCAAAGTGAGGTAAGACAGGAATAATCACGAAATGGCTGAGAAATGGCGGATACTGTAACAATTGGACAGGACACTTACACAGACAGGACAGATAGGACACTTACATAGGACACTTACATAGACAGGACGGATAGGACACTTATACAGACAGGACGGATAGGACACTTATACAGACAGGACACTTGTGTCATGTTACTATGACACTGTAACATGTTCTATTTTTTGTAAGAATTAGAACATAAGAAGTAGAACATTCCCAACATTTCCAACACAAGTCTGCTGGCGGAGACTTGTGCTCCGAGGAGCACTTTTTCTAGTTTATTTATGTATTTATTTATTGGTCTATTCGTCCAAGAGCATATAAAACAGAATATGCTCTTGCATTAATACAAATATACAAATAATAATAAAAAAAAAGCTTGACACCTTGTTTGAAATGGCCAGACCTGCCTACCGATGATGTCACTGGTAGGCAGGTTTCTGAACTGTCCACAGCCCTCCTCTGAGACACAGAGTGAGTAGACAGACATGGTGCCGTCTTATAATGTGCATTAGAGCGGACCAATTATATGAAGAGAGCTTGAACATGGGTAAAGTGGTCCTTTAATGTACAGGTACATAGTGGAGATGAAATTACGGATTTGATCGCAACAATACTGTATGAGTCTCAACTGCTTTAATAAGGTGTTTGCATTTATAACAAACAAATAACTAAATCAAGTATTGGGAGCTGTAACCCACAGATATCTTCTTAAAGATACCTAAATCTTCTAATTCAGTTCAAACATGATGTGAGAGACGCAAGGTTGAACGAGTAGATCAGGGTTACTAGGCAGAGTGGTGCTGTGCCACAGAATACTTAATATAATAATATTTGGAATTAGTTTAAGCACTTAGACCCTCTACAATGGACCTACGTTGCAACTGTCTGTATTTGGTGTCCCTTTTTGATCTATAGTAATCTCTTCGCCAAAATAGTAGATTTACAAGCTAACATCGCATCTCTACGCAACACGTTGTGAGCTTGTAGATCTGCCGTTTTTGGCAATTGTTCCCTACAGGACAGCGATGCTGGGGTTCAAGTGGTTAAATGTAAAGTATGAAGTTATTTCCAATTTGTACCGAAACGGATATTCTCTCAAGTTTTCCTCATGACATACTGTATCTTAGAGGGATTTACATATGTAGGTACTGTAATATGACATAAATGTATAAGGTGCTGTAAAGTAATGTCATTCAGGGGTGCCGTGGATGAACAAGCAATTTACAGGGGCGCACTAAGCCAAAATAGTTTGACAACCACTGTTCCAGACTGTTCAGACACATACAAAACAAGATGGGGTCTAAAAGACGGCGTGGCTTCCATGTGTATTTCGGACACCAAGTTGTCAGTCTTTGATGTCAGTTATCTATGACCTCAGTACTATGATGTCAGAACTATGACAGCCAATCACAGGCATTTGAGGCAGGTGACATCATCGACATTCTTCGTGAAGGCTTAGAGTGTTAGAGCTGTAGAATATAACAGGCACGGTCGTACACACGCTTATCCTTAGTGCCTTTTTGTATTAAGTCTTGTATTAACTTGAACATGGTGAAAGCAGTGTGTGTGCTGAAGGGAGAGGGACAGGTCACCGGGACGGTGTATTTTGAACAGGAGAGCGACTCTGCCCCGGTGAAGCTGAGCGGACATATCTCCGGTCTCTCCCCCGGGGACCACGGTTTCCACGTCCACGCGTTCGGGGACAACACCAACGGGTGCGTCAGCGCGGGCCCTCACTTCAACCCCCACAACATGAACCACGGCGCTCCCGCCGACGAAGAGAGGCACGTCGGGGACCTGGGGAACGTCACGGCGGGGGCCGATAACGTCGCCCACATCGACATGTTGGACCACATGGTCACCCTCAGTGGACCGCTGTCCATCGTCGGCAGAACCATGGTGGTCCACGCGAAGGCCGACGACCTGGGGAAAGGAGGCGACGAGGAGAGTCTGAAGACGGGCAACGCCGGACCACGTCTGGCCTGCGGTGTCATCGGCATTGCGGAGTAACAGACCCGTGGCATTACAGCGTATGTTCACAATATCCGCTTAAAAATAATAACAACTACAACAACAGAAAAACAAGGATATCAGATTCCAGTCACACGCCATCTAGCCTGCCCCTGCGCGTCTGATATCTGGTCTAGAGGGGCGGATTCAAAATCTCGAGGGAAAACAACCAAACAACCATTGGTTCACCGATCTGTGCGCCCGCCCCCGCCCTGCCCCTCCCCTCCTCTTCCCCTAATGTGCAGCATTGAGAGCCCTGACGTCACAACATTTGGAGCAACGCCCGCTGCACTCTGGTTGGTTGGGGAAATGAAAGGTTGACTCCCACTTCCTATGCCAGAAATTTCAACAGCTTGGTCCAGGCTTTCTTTTTGAGCAAAACGCGAACAAAAATAAAAGCCTGGAGATAGAGGCTACACGCCATCTAATCTCTGGCATAGTAGCTGCACACATATTAGGGGGTAAGAGTCAATTTTAAGTCAAGTGTTTATGACCCACCAAGATGGCCACCGCTACCAAAATGACACTTGTTGACGCCCCCTTCTGAGTCTAAACCATTACAAAACTGGTCTACAAATATGGTGAATTTATTTTTGAAATATACTGAGTTATAAGATTGTAGTATTATGTTCTGTTTTTGGATTCATGTTCTTTCTTTTCAATTTGATTCCCAAACCAATCTCAAAGAGGTTTGCTGGATAAATTCACTATTATTTAAGTATGCACATGAATAGGCCTACATTTATTTTACATTTATGTTACGGACAGGGCTTGAATCTTAAAAAGCGAAAGATGTTTTTGTTTTGTTACAATAGTGGTTGGATGCGTCCAATTTGCTTGTATTGTTTTGATGGTGTTTTTTACAATTGTCACTCTACCAAACTACTGTTAGCTAAAGACCTTAGCATGCACAAACACGAGCATGGAAGGCTGGATAGCTACGTTTGGTAGCACAAGTAGCATGTTTTTTTTCCTCCTTTTTTTAAATCTTGTATACTGTTTTTGTTAACTAAGGCAGTCCCATGCAGTGGTCCCCAGCTAAATTAGTTAATATATAGCATATAGCATATAGCAAATCAGTTGAACCTCTTTGATCCCTATAGGGGAATCTTAGATCACATCATATAAGAACTGTGTTCGAAAAATAAACACACCACCCCAGTGATTTTACTCATGTGAAGCATCGACTGAAGGTGGAAATGTACACATTTACCCAAAGAGTAACACAATAAACGCTAGAAACGAGTCAAACGACCCAAAGACTACATTTCCCATGAACGCGGATGGTGTAGGGACAGTGATTTCAGACCCGGAAGTGTAGTTCTTAAGACTTTTAAGACAGAAACGGGCTGTATCACACCCTGATAGAAATTCCGGGGTGGTGTGTTTATGTTTGGAACACCGTTCTTTTCTTATATGACGTGATCTCAGATTCCCCTATGGGGATTTCAAAACAAAAAATAAAGCCACGAACCAGGGGGACAGCGCCCTCTAGTGGCAGTGACGTCAGACTTCGGTGCTCCATGTGGTTCCATTTGAACACTCTAAGAGTTATGGGAGTCGTGATTGAAATTAAACATTTGAGAAACAGTGGCCTAGGTGAGGGAGGGTGTATGAAGCTGAAGAACCCAAAACATCCAATGACCTTGTTCCATCACTGATTATGTGTTCAAGATAATCTAAAAAACTCAGTATCTGCTTGTGTCTGGCCGCAGTTTATCCCTAAATGTGGAGACCACTGATGTCATAGATGGCCATTGTACGATACGCAAATTCCAGAACCTTGTATTAGAGAGTTGCGTCACCTCGGGGGCAGAAAACAGCGTCGGTCACGTGGTTCATGTAAACTCGGAATAGTGACAAACACTCATAGACTCCAATGCATTCCGTAAACCTCCGGTTTACGAAATTCGCCAATAGAAGACTCTGTAGAAGACTGGCCTGATGAGGTGAACGGAGGTGACGCAACTCTCCTTATATGGCTCGGGGAAATTCATACTCGAGCTGATGCCAAATTCTCTCCGTCAAACTGTGAAATATGGAGACGACTGACGTCATAGTGCAGACATCACAGATGACGATTGTATGATTACGCAAATTCATAACATACTCAAACTGATGCCAAATCCTTCCATCAAACTGTGTCTGCCGCGTTCCATCGTCCATCCAATGGTATAGTTCATGGCGTCTAACATCTACCCGATTACCCGCAGTCCAGTCTGGTTAGAATCTGCCATATTAAGCCCGTTTATGCACACCGATGCCTTTCACCATCGTCATATGTTGACTGAAAACAGGAAACGCCCGCGAGGCGGCGACGACGACGAGGAGGATGTCCAGCTGATGCCCCAAGCCAAGCGGACGAGCAGGGTTCATCCTCAGTCCCCTGTGCCGGGCCGGGACGCCGGGGTCTCTGGGTCATCTGACGCTACCAGCGAGAGCGATGGAAAGGACACCGGTCCACAGGATGTGGATGGGAGCTGCAGCGGGAGACAGTGTGCTGTGGACGGTGAGGCTGCCGGACCCTCCAGTAGTCCCCTCAGTGTAACCTACTCTTTGGAGGCGGCCGGCCCCTCAGACCCGGTCTCCTACCACCAGATCAACCTCATTCTGAGGGAGGCCCACCTCCAGAGCCTGCAGAACCGAGCCCAGGCTCAGGGGCACGTGGTTGCTCCTCACTGAGTGCACCTCTGGGGGCCACCGGAGGGCTCAAAATCATTTGGCCAACTGAACCCCCATCATCCATATTCTGGGGGGAACATGCATTGTGAGCTTGTAGATCTGCTATTTCTTTGGCGAAGAGATCTGGTGTAGACAGAAACGAGAGGTCCAAGTACAGAGTCGGCTCAGGTCCAGGTTACTGAGTCTAAGGGGTAAACCCTCAATACTTGGTTGACCAGAGTCCTCCCAGGGCTCTATACAAGGCCGTTTTAAGTGGTGCCTGCCACTTCAACACCTGGCTCTGTATGTATGTCTGTACGTCTCCATGAGCATGCTTAAATGCAACTGATTACAACACAAACAGGACGGCACAGCGCGACAATCATACACGGTAATTAAAAGGACACACGCAGACACTGGCCAGCTTCTGCAAAACAGTAGGCTTGCGCTTGCTTCGCACACGATGTTTAATTTTGCAGTATTTGCTTAGTTCAATGCCTGGTTGTGATTTGTGGCGCTGTTGAGCAGCCTATTGAAATGAATGGACAGATCTAACATTGTACCTCTAGTTCATTTTTTATTTCCGTGGAGAGAATCATCACCCTTCGCCTGGTGTTGAGATCCTAACATGCCATGCCTTTCCATCGGGTCCTGTCGGCCATTGCTGCCCCTAGTTCTTGGAACGTAAGTCCCGCCGTGTCCCTGGAGATTGTGTCAGGAGATGTATGAGGCTTGGTTCCTCTGGTCGTTTGGGGAGAGCCCTATAGCAGGATATCCAATACTATTTGATCCTTTGCACGGTAGCAGTGACCGGTAAAAGTGTCTCTTAGACAGGTGTGAAATTACACCATTTCACACCCCTCTGAAAAGGCCAGATGCCTCTCATCTGTAATAGATGAGAGGTAGGGTCCTAAGCCCTTCTTCGTGTTTGGCGTGGGCCCTACCTTAGCAGCGGCCTCGTCAAATGAGATGAGAAGTGTCTGAACAGATATTATATGCTCTGCGATCAGGACGACATCATCAGCATATAGTGAAGGTCAGTTTGATTATTTCTGACTCCGACCACTAGATCGTCTGATCAGTAGCAAAGGTAGAGGTCTTTGCTACTGATCCTCGTAAGTCACTGGTTCTCAACGGGGGACCTGCAGTCTGTAACTCCAAGAGTTGTACACTCTCCGAGTTAAGCACTGAGGTCTTAACAGTGTAGATTTGAGTTCCGGTAAAGTTTAGTTCAATGATTCTCTACCTTTTTAATTTCAAGGACCCCCAGTTTGATATGCAATAAGCCATAGACCCCCATTGCATACTTTTTTTTTACCTGGGACCCCTACACTGTACTCCTTTGCTACTCCTTTGTGTTAATTTGACTCTGAGTGTACAAATGGATTATCGTTAGTACACCATTTGTACACTCTACCGTAAGGGTCCATTTTGACCCCTGGTGGTCCCAGGTTGGACCCAACATTGAGAACCAGTGGTCTACCAATGGAGAGTCTCTTCTTTGAGACCAATGAGTTCCTCAATGATTCTTATGGCTAGAATTTGGAATGGAGAGAAAACACCTTTCCATCCCTTGGGTTTGTATGCATTATTATGAATGAAATGCTCTCTTTGCAAGCAAGCCTTTTTATTCCTCGCTGTCCTCGATTCAATCCGACGAGGACATTGGATTGTGTTAG
Source organism: Gymnoscopelus microlampas (assembly GCF_963454915.1). NCBI lineage: Eukaryota > Metazoa > Chordata > Actinopteri > Myctophiformes > Myctophidae > Gymnoscopelus > Gymnoscopelus microlampas. Next base: position 45,380,826 of record NC_139957.1, on the reverse strand, counting down.
TTAACCCCTAAAATGACTTATTTTCTCTCAATTACACACCCCATGAAGTCTTGAATTCATGGAGATTTTTTTAGTTTTTGTCGCATTCCTAAGCCAATAATTTGATGACCAGGTCATCGGTCATTTTATGATGAATAAATAGTATTAAAAAGTGACAATACATATGTTAAAAGGTTTATATATTACAATATTTAAGCTAAAATGCACATTGCTTAGAGGGTTTACTGTAATTGGTCAAATAATCACATGTTCAGAGTGAAGCTGTCAAACACAGAAGCAAGTACAGTTGATACAGAGAAGTCAAGTTTATGGGAACGTCAGAGAGAGGCATAATACCATTCTGCACATGGTTCAACAGGCGCGCACGGTAAATGTGTATTGTACTATGTGCCATTTATTTGTTTGTGATGTCATTGTTATGTATTATGTATATATATATATATATATATATATATATGTGTATATATATATATATATATATATGCAAATGTATAATTTGTTTGAGAGACTTCAGTGTAACTGCATGTGTGTCAATAATTGGATGCACCTGTTTGGGCTTACTAATCAGAGGACTCTGTTTCACAATAATTATGGACCCAACTGAACAAATGTATGTTTTATGGTCCCGAAAGGCATGGCCGAGACTATGTTTTGCACCCTGTCCGTCCGTTAATGTTAAAATTGATGATTGATGGGGTATGCTTCTTCTGGTTCTACCGAGTATTATTATTTTTGTTATTGTCTTAAAGCAGGATAGGTTTGATGGCTGACTCCTAACCCTCTTGAACCCTAGTACCCCCCTACTCTGGGGTAATATTCGCCCGAAGTTTTACCGATTTACAACGCGTGGCAACATGACACATTGTGAGCTTTTAGATCTGCTATTTCTTGGCAGAGATTTGGTGCAGAAGGAAACAACAGCAAACCAAGAGCAGAGCCAACTTCCCAGACAAACTCAGATGGCTCTTTTACAAAATACTTAATCCAAAATATTACTTTTCCCCCCATATTTTCAGATGGGGGCTTCTCAGCCAAATACATATTCATTTGGGGTCCCTGACATCAAAAGGTTTGACAAACACTGACCTAAGCCACTGTATAAAATCATATATTATATTAATTATTGTGTCCGCCAGGAGACTATGTTTTCGTTCTCGTCCTTCCGTGTGTCCACCAAGCTAACGTTGGTCAAGCTTCACGTGACAATATGTTGAAAGGGTGTGCTTTGATTGGCTAGCGAGACGCATGATGAAATAGAGATCCTATAAATAGGTGTGTCACTTCAAAAGATCATTTATATCTTTTGAAGTGATGTAAGACAGGATTAATCAGGAACAGTACTGGTGGAGACCTGTGCTCCGAGGAGCACATTTTCTTGTTGTATATTTTTCTATGATTTTAATTTAATTTGGTCACGGTATGTGGCCAGCTTCCCGACAAGGTAGCATGACAAGGTTGATCCCATTGGAAACCTGAGGTTGTCTAGAATCAAATGTTATCTCTGTCTTTGGGCTACCTTAAAATCTTACCGTGCCACAGTCTACGAAAGACAGTCTCGCCGGTGTTCCAGCCAGCAATCCTGCAGGTCTCATAGGGGTAATGAAACAGAAAGAAAACACATTTTGGACCCCTTTTTGTCTCCGCCAGGCCGAAAGGCATGGCGAGAGAGTATGTTTTACCCCCTGTCCGTCCGTCCGTGTGTCCGTGTGTCCGTCCGTCATTCGATCTGTCTGTGTACAGCTAATCTCCGGCACCGTTGGCTTGCTCGCAGCCAAACTGTGCACACACAGTCCCTGGATACCAGAGCAGAACCTCTGCCCCAAATTTTTCACAGGGGCCTGTTATAGCGCCACCAGGAGGCCGATTTGTGCAAAACACATTTTTTGACAGTACTCCTACAGATTTTGTCCAAAAATCCCACAAATCGGTACACAGTATCTCTACAGTCATTAAACGAAACGGGTCTTTCAGATTTCTCATATTCCATCCTGATTGGCTAAAAATGTCTTCCAAAGTTTGCAGGAGTGCTCCGTTTTGAACAAAATGCCTCAAATCATGAACACAGCATGCACTTTCCGAGAAATTTTGCAAGCACATTCCCATTAGGCCGAGGAAGAACTACCATTTGAACATTTTTAAATCAGCCTCATGGTGGCGCTATAACAGGCCGATTCGTGTTTTTACCTATAATTGCACCGATCTGTGTAAAACTTTGTATGCACACTCCCTATAGGTCAAGGAAAAACCTTTGCCCTGCATTTTTCACATCTGCCTCCACATAGCGCCACCAGGAGGCCGACTTGTGTAAAACACATTTTTTTATACTACTCCTTCCAATTGTATCCAAATTTCACGCAAATCGGTACACATGATCTCTATAGTCATGTGATCACGACGGATGTGTTTGATTTTTCATACTCCATACTGATTGGCTAAGATTGACATCTAAAGTTTGCATTATTGGCTTGTTTTGAACAAAATTCTGCAAATCATGAACGCACCGTCCAATTGCGCTCAAACTTTGCACGCACATTCACACTATGTTGAGGAACAAATGCCACCCTTTTAACATTGGCCTGTTATAGCGCCACCAACAGGTCTAATTCAGCAAAACACATGTTTTTGACAAAATGCCTCAAATCATGAATGCAGTCAGTGTCCGATTGTCGTGCAAGGCCTAAGAAGAAATGGCACCCTTTTCACGTTGGCCTATTATAGCGCCACCAGGAGGCCACAGTAGCCTACCTGACCTGGCGGAGACCTGTGCTCCGAGGAGCACTTTTTCTAGTTTTTCTTGGGATCATCAAAATATTGAATTAAGAGGTCCTATGGATGCCAAAAATCCAGACTAAAAAATAAATAAGGGGTGTCGCGTGAACTCCTAGGGCCTCTACTAGAGTTAACACTGAGCATTATACAGTGTAGATTGTGGTCCCAGAGATCAAATATTGTATCACATGGTCTAATGCATATCAAACTGGGGGTCCTTGACATAAAAAATGGTTGAGAATCACTGGTCTATATATAGTGTACAATAACAATGGTTCAGGTACACTCACAGATTTCAATATAATACACTTACCTGAGGTTGCTATTGTGGAGTTGCTATACCTGCCAATATAATCTGATTGGTCTTATGTCATGGGACCTCCTTATTTGGGCAAGACTGACCCGGAACTCCATATTTGGACATGGCAGACGCCATGGTCAGCTTAATATGGACGGACACCCAGTCATATGGAAGCTGAACCGAGGTGAATAGAGGGGTTTGTAAGTGAACAAAGAATTGAGGCTGTGTGCACCGCCACATGGCAATAGGATGTCTGCTATGTGTAGCTCGTGTGGGGAACACGTTCAAATACTAAATGAGCAGGTTTCTGTGATGCGCAAAGAAATCAAGAATCTCCGGCAGATGCTGGAGAGCGCCGTTAGAGCTAATCGCAAGCACATGACATCCCTCCAGAATGCTGTTTCAAAGATTGATCAAGGTGGTGGAATTGCTGAATGCTATTCATCTGAACCACTGAGGCCACAGACAGACGGAGAGGCACTGGAACAAGGAAACATCCAGACAGTGCCTATCGGTTACATTAATTCCTGTTTCTCTAAGAAGAACGGGACCCCTAGACAGCCCCCCGTCTGTGGGCCCTCCAGGGCCACACTCCAGATCCAGAGGAGTGTCTTCAATAACCCAGAGCACGCTTTGCTTGGTCTGGAGCACTACTCCCACGTCTGGGTCGTCTTCTTGTTTCACAAAAACGGACACCTCGGCCACAAAGCCAAAGTGAAGCCTCCCAGGTTGAACGGCCGGCGGGTGGGTGTGCTCTCCACACGCAGTCCTCACCGCCCCAACGCCCTGGGCCTGACGCTGGCCAGACTGGAGAGAATCGTAGGAGACACGGTCCACCTGTCAGAGATCGACATGATCACCGGCACCCCTGTCCTGGATATCAAACCCTACATCCCAGACTACGACTCCCCCCAGAGTAGAGCGGACCTGCTGGGGACAACGTCCGACACTGACCGACCTGGAGAAGCTGCTGTTCCATCGTTGGACAACGTGACGGCCTCCTCAAATCTTTCTAAAGATTCTAGGACTTCATCCTATGGAACGGACGCAGAGCTGAACTTGGAGGAAGAAGAAAGAAAGTCTTCTGACAGTGCATGGATTACAATCTCAAGAGATAAATCCTATGTAACCAGGGATGATGATGCCTTGCTCTCAGTCGCTCCCGATTCCTCCTCGCCAAAATACCTTAAAACCACTCTGGGGGAGGTCAGGGCCTTTTTGACTCACAGTCAAAGGGTTTCAGAAGACTCCTCTGAGCCCAAGCTACCAGACTCAGTGGAAGGTCCTCCTCGCCATGGGGAGGGGCCCTACGTCACCATAGCACCCTGGATCAGGAAGCCCCCGGTAGCCAGTTTGGAGGTGCGCTTCACGCCCCACGCCCGGAAGGAACTGGAGGAGTTCCTAGCACCTTCGTGTCCCTCAGAAGAACCTTCTGGAAGTGGTGGTAGACCGAGGTTCAGGTTTCTGTGCGGTCCTGAGGAGGCGGCTGCAGCCATCAGGGGGTTGCTGGCGGCGGACCCCCGGTCGGTTTATGAGAGAAACCGCTGCAGAGACAGACTGTTCTACTTCACCCTGGACACGGCGGACATCACCTGCTGGTTTGGACCGGGCTTTGCCGAGGTGCTGCGGGTCCGACCTGCAAAACAACCGTAGTTCTCTAACATTTTTGTGCCAAATTACCCCAAAATTATTTATTTGACCGTGGTCCCCCCCTCTGAACATGTTTAGTGCCAGGGAGGGGCCCCCCCAGAAGAGAAGATTTGTGTTTAAAAACAATCTATTATTCAACATTTTTCAAACACTTCAAGGACATCAACAACTTGTTGATTTCAGGTTGCCATGATTACCCAATTATTACTCGGAGGACAGTCCGGAGTGGGACTCCATATTTGGGCAAGAATGACATCATATCTGATAATGCGAGCTGTGAGGGAGCTCGGCCTATAAGCCTACGCACAGTGAGAGTCGTATAAGGAGGTGTTTGGGGAGAGCGTGATGCAGGAACAGAACATGGAGGTGAACGGGCCGACGGTGCGAGGAGAGCTGACATACAGGGACGGTTCAACGAAGATGACTGACATTAAAACAGAAGACAACTTGACTTCAATGATGGCGGCGGTCAGACGACTGAAAGGAGAAGTTTCATCTCTACTCACTGAGCTGCTGCAGTCTGAAACACAAGCGGAACTCATTGCAAAGCACAACGGTGAAGATGTGGATGAAAGTGACGAAGAGCCAATATGAACCCCCAGGACAAAGATCATCTTGGGTCGGATGGACTACAACTGACACTGCTAATAGTAAAATGGCCATGTAAACATAATACACATTTCCCCAGCGTATGTACAGTACACAGTGTTGCCAGATTCTGTGAGAGAAACAAGCAACCAGGTCTAGGAAAACCAGCCCAAAATAACTTGTAGATGAAGAGCTTGTAGATCGGCTACTTTCAAATAAAATCTTGCGGGGAAATTGTAATAAGCAGATCTGGCAACCCTGACAGTACAGTAACCAGGGTAAATCAGGCATAGGGTGAACTAGAATAAGTGCTCCTCGGAGCGCAGGTCTCCGCCAGGTCAGGTATAGGTTATTGTGGGGCAGCAATGTTTGAAATTTGCCAGTGAGGATGGAATATGAAATATCGGACCGATAAGTCTTGATCACATGACTGATAGAGATGATGTGTACCGATTACCAAAAGCAGTGAAAGCCTTATAGAACAATGGGCACCTATCAAAAAGATGTAAAGCAGGGAAGGGGATTCTCCTCTCCTCTCTCCCAGGTTGTGTTTGTTAACCTGCCTTTTGGTTTACACATTACACTGCTGCACATACACACTCGTACCCATGCACTGCCTACACACTGATTGCCATTCATATTTACTGACTTTATGTTGTTTATGTTTGCAGTTGTGTATTTCGTTTATCTTTAAATACATACATTTTTATATACGTGCTTGTAACTGTGCCTGTGTCTTCCTTTTGTTGCAACCCTGAGCCAGTTGTAACAAATACATATATGGGCATCCTCCTATAATTTGCTCCAATCCAATGCTCTGTAGTGGTAGGTAGGGTGGTGAGGCCATCGCCATGGTTACGGGCCGCCCAGCTGTGTGATGGCCCCGCGAGCTATGGAACAAACTCCCTCCCGGGTTGCCAGATCATGTGCGCATATCCCCCCACGGATGCGTCGACCGGGTATTGACTAGTATCTGTAATTACCCTCTTATTTATGGCTTGAAATATGGCTCTGAAAGGGGCAAGCAGAAGATACAGGCCTTGGGCAAGGCTACACTTAACGCTTGCTAGTCGATATTTAAGTTATAGTAGACGGTCAAAAAGTTATGTTTAGTATCGATGATGTCATACAGTGTATACGTCATCCCTGCCCAAATATGGGCAATCGGAGCCCTGTTGACTATTATATTAAAGTTAAAAGTATACAGCATGTGAATACAAATTACTGGGGTTCTATGTATGTTAGCCTACAGCCAACTGAAATTTGGCATTGATCGGTCCAGCAATTTCTGAGATCCGGCAGACACACAGACAACTGTCTGCCTGCCTGCCTGTCTGTTAAATGGCTCTCGAGCCATGGCATACCACACTATCCATGTTTGTTGACTCAGCTTGCCATTGCTTACCTGCTCTGAGTGCAGTCTTTAGCTGTGTGGAACTCCATATTTGGGCAAGACTGACATCATGTCTGATGATGCGTGATTCAATGCAGCTCGGCTTTAAAAGCTGATTCCACGTTGAGGGCCGCAGTGCAAATCTTGGCCACTGGATGTGCATTAGTAGTTTATAAACAGTGCTACACCATCACAATTATTTTAGAAGACTAGTATATAACATAAACATAAACAACACGTTTATTTTAACGTGTATGTATATTAGCCCATCATTTCTCTGTTAGCTTGAAAATTAGTGCGCTAGCTAACACATAAATAGCTAAAGCTCCCAAAAGGAAAACAAAGCAAATGATGAGCGTGGATAATGAGTGTGGCACCACAGGAGTCACCCCGACCACCTCTCCTACGTCCAGCAGTTGTATGTATACAAACAACAGTACGACAGCCGATGTCAGCAGCAGCCCTACGGTCACCAGAAAGACTTCAACCTCACCTGTGACTCTGACCCCATCAACAGATACCTCTGTATCCGATGCCTCACCCATTATAGTGACCCCGCGAACAGACACATCTTTATGCCATGGGTCAACCTCACCCACCACAGCAACCCTACCAACAGGCACATCAGCATCCGATGTCACAATATCACCCGCTCCAGCATCCCCATCATCAGACACATCTGTATCCGATGCCTCAACCACCACAGTGACCTCACCAACAGACACATCTGTGTCCATAACGGCTCCATCAGCAGAGACAAATGTTTCCGATGGCTCAGCCTCACCTGCCATAGCAACCCCGTCAGAAGATACATCTGTATCCCATGGCCCAGTGGATACAGATGTGTCTGCTATGGATACAGAAGTGTCTGCTATGGATACAGATGTATCCGCTATGGTGGGTGAGCCAACCTCAGCCGCCATAGCGAGCCCGTCATCAAACACACCTGTATCCGTAGTGACCCCACCAACAGACACATCTGTATCCCATGTTTCGACCTCACCTGTCGCAGCGGCCCTGTCACCAGACACATCTGTATCCAGTGTGTCAACCTCCCCTGTCACAGCAACCCCACAAACGGACACATCTGTATCCAGTGCACCAACCTCCCCTGTCACGGCGGCCCCGCCCGACGACGCCGACAAGGACGAGAAACCAGTTGTCACCGCGACGCCCCTGGCAGATCTGGTCATGCAGCTGGAGGATTACACCCCCACTATCCCCGACGCGGTGACGGGCTACTACCTGAACCGGGCCGGCTTCGAGGCGTCCGACCCCAGGATCCTCCGCCTGATCTCCCTCGCCTCTCAGAAGTTCATCTCGGACATCGCCAACGACGCGCTGCAGCACTGTAAGATGAAGGGCACGGCCTCCGCCGGGAGCTCCAGGACCAAGACAAAGGATAAGAAGTACACCTTGACCATGGAGGATCTGACTCCTGCCCTCGCGGAATACGGCGTCAATGTGAAGAAACCTTATTACTTCACATAGAGACGTCTTTTCTGTCCAAGAGGTTTGTTTGCTTCTCTTATTGTCCTTTTGTCTTTTGTGACCTGGTAGAGCTTGTTGACACCATTTGCAAGAACAAGTTTCCTCATGGTCATTTTGCCTTGTTTATGACGTGCGTTCTGTAGGAGACTAGTCATCTATAAGGGCTTGCATGGGTCTGTCTGTCTGTCTGTCTGTCTGTCTGTCTTGCAAACGTCTGCACCAACTTTTTTTTTCATGCACAGTGCCAGTAGGCCATAGCCTTGCACTTTTTTAAATTCTAAATATGTTTTAACAGTAAGATAACATTATTATTATTAAATCAATGGTACTCGGACCAGGCTGAAAAGTCCAAATAGCAAGTCATTTGTCATAGATACATCATAAATGACTGACGTCATAGACTGCCCACATGGAAGCCATTCCATTATTAAACCCTGTCTGTTTTTTTTTTTACTTTGCCTTGTGTTGTTTATGTAATTGCAATATTTATGGTAATGCATGTCCACCCCATCCATTTATCTGTTATGTGTTCGGAAATTTCCTGCAGCAATGCCAGGGACTCCCTGCTTCTAGTCTTTGATCACTACTTCAGCCCTATACTTAGTTGACCGGAGTCCCCCGCGGTTATACTAGGCCCCCCTGCTTTTTCCCAGTCAAGTCAAGTCTATCTTTATTGGACATTTAAAAACAATGTTGATCCAAAGTGCTTTCCAATCAAAGACTACCAGCGACAACATGATAGCCATGTGAGAAAAAAAAAAAAAAGATCAATCAATCAAAGTAAATCACAGTAAACAAAAAAGCACATAAAATCAAGAATATACAATTAAATAAATACAAAGAAGCATTCAATTAGATACTAATAAATTGTGAATACATGAAGTTGACTAGACAGAAGAACACAAACCATGGAGCGTCCTCAAACAGAGCTAAAAGAAAGAGAAAAAAGATGGTGGGTCTTTAGATTTGATTTAAATGAAATACATAGTGAGGCTGGACTTAATGTGGGACGGTAGACTCACAGTCTCCCCTGTCTGTCTTGTGGGCATTGGTTCCTTCCTCTCGCTGTGTGTTAAAAGGGAATCTCTCAAGCCAAGTCTGGAGCCATGTGGAACTCCATATTTGGGCAAGACTGACGTCAGCCTTGTGTCCGATGATGCAGTGATTTGATCCGTGTTCAAATAATGGACAATTACAGCGCAAAGTGTTGACACGCCCACACCGCAGTGCCCAAATATGGACTCCAGCAGCATCATGTGATGTCACACATACTGCTCATGGAAGACAGATCTATTGGGATTGGTCACTAACATCAGACAGAACACCAATCATATCAGTCAAAGAGCCGACCTTCATCATCTCACTGCTTCGCAAATTCACCTGATTGATCGTCGAGAGTTGCGCTCTAAACCCTACATCAGTGATCTCTGCCACGCATAGCGATCCAAGCACACATTCTATTCTACCCAGGGGTTATGGCAGGTCGGCGTGTGGCCCTGAAGGCCATCGACTGGGTGGCGTTCGCTGAGCGGGTGCCAGCCAACCAGAGGGGCATGTTCAACGCCTTGAAGACTCGCAGCGATGACATCGCCGCCAAGCTGGCCTCCGTTCCGGAGACGCCCGTGGCAATCGACTGGAGTCACTACAGACGTGCAGTGGTGGCCAGACCCGGGATGGTGGAGGAGTTCGAGAAGAAGTTCGGCGCCCTGCGGATCCCCGAGCCCGTCGACACGCAGACGGCTGCGATCGACGCACAGGAGACCGAGGCTGATGCCAGTGCGCTGGCCTACGCTGTGGAATCCAAGGCTCGTGTTGCTCAGTACAAAATGGAGCTGGATAAGTTCCAGAACATGATCCCCTTCGACCAAATGACCATCGAAGACCTCAATGACACCTTCCCCGAGACCAAGTTGGACAAGGTCAAGCACCCCTACTGGCCACACAAGCCCATTGCCGATCTGTAATCTATCTATTCACTGTGCACTTGCCCCACGATATATTATAGTCAGTGGTTCTAAAAACGTTTTGTCATTTCAAGGACCCCCAGCTCACTGTGCATTGTGTCCACGGACCCCCATAACTCAGAGAGTGTACAAATGATACCAAATGGATTTGGTTCCATTTGTACAGTCACTCTCAGAGTTACAATCATTTATCTGGGGACCCCCTGGAACCCCCTCAGGGACCCCTAAAGGTCCCGGGCCCCCAGTTTGAGAACCCTGAATTATAGACTTCAACGGGTAAAAAAAAGTCTTGAACTTCATGTGGTCAGTCTAAGACACCAGTCATCCATACCATATCTATAACGTATGACTCCATATTTGGGCAAGGTTTCAGCCTCAATCAACTGCCATTCACTTCCTCTTATAGACGGCCTGACTCTGAATCAGGCTAGCCCATGACATCATCCATGCCCATATTTTTGAGAATCTGAGCCCCGGTCACTTCCGTAACAAAAACTAGTTCATGGCTCCAATGTGGATCTCGGACGTGGCTCCACTGTGGATCAGACGCCATGTGACCAGCCTGTGACGTAAGTCATCTTTGATGCATGGTTCCAGATTTGGCCAAGGTCTCACCACGAGCACAGCACCCTTTATTTCCATTAAAAAGTATAATAAAACATGTGGGGGAGGGGGGGGTAGTTCTGTGGCCTACTGGCATTGTGCACAAAGGTTGACGCTGATGCAAAGGTGCAGAGGTTTGTGTGATTAGCTCCAGACACAGGAAAGAAACAGACACTAGGTGGCTACAGCCTCTTACAGAAAGCCTCATCGTAAAAAATGCACCGTGATTGATAGTCTAATTACATGGCCATTTCACCCATAATGCACTTGGACTGTATTTTTACCACATTCTTCAGTATAATTGATTCCCCCAATAAAGGGTTTGTTAGACCTTTTGTTGTAAATGCTTTGTTTTTTATTATCATTTTACAGTTGCCTAGAAGTGGAAAACACAGTATTTCACGAAGGAAACCTCTTCTAGTTCTCCAAAAATTTTCAAGCTGTCCTCTGAAAATTGCCTCTCGAAGTAAAAGTCTGGAATTCAAATTTTACTTGAGTAAAAGTACAAAAGTATTGGTATCAAAATGTACTTAAAGTACCAAAAGTAATAGTACAAAAATGTTTGAAAATAGCAGATCTACAAGCTCACAACGTGTCGCGATGCAACGCGTTGTGAGCTTGTAGATCGGCTATTTTCAAATGTTTAAAATGTGTGTGTGTGTGTGTGTGTGTGTGTGTGTGTCTGCCTGTCTGCCTGTCTGCTTGCCAGTCTGTCTGTCTGTCTGTCTGTCTGTCTGTCTGTCTGTCTGTCTGTCTGTCTGGAGGTATGAGTGAGTGGTTGCATGCGTTTGCATGTGTTTTCTTTCTCCTCTCACGTGTGTCTAGCTGTCAATCTCCCATCACATCATTAGTCATCATCACACCCACTAATCATCTCATTGCATCCAACCAATCAGAGTGGACTATCACACCTGCACTGTTCATTAATGGTAACTGAGGCAAGAGTTTGAAATAATCGTGATACTGATTTAAATATCACGGCCTCATGTCCCAATATGGAGATCCGTGAACTCTCTCATGTTTGATGTGTCATAGATGACTGATGTCTTTGACTTTCTACATTCCCTGAACAAGACCTTGCGTGGCCGAAACGTTGGTTTCCAAATAAATCCTGCATCGTGGCTACGAGTGTGCGGCCTTATTCTTTACTTTCATATTGACTTACCAAGGTCAGCAACACCTCACCAATACTGGTGTGCGCTCTCCTCCCTTTTGTTTGATGTCTTTGACTTTGACATCTTTATTGATAACAAAACATATGTAAAATGACATACGATACAATGTCACACCATTATCAGAAGGATAGACGCAAAAAAGCCAGCGGCGTATTGCCATTGCAGTCCTTTCATGTGTATGTGCGAATTATGTTGTGTTGCATGATGTGTATGTGTGTAATTGCACTTCCTAGTAATCCTAGTGCATGTCAGTCCAAACACAGACTGTCACAGTCTGGCCAACAAGGTCTCTGTTAACAGGTACTCCAACAAGTACCAGATGATAGACATCGCAGTACTGACGTCATAGTGCTGATGTCATAGTACTGGCATCATAGGCTGGTCTCCAAGACTATGACAATATGTAATGTCTAGATTATGTGGTCAGACGTCATCGGTTCAGTTGAGACCTCCACCTGCACTAGGCCAGTTTAGTTTGTATTGATATTGCACTGGTTAATTATACGTTTAGTATTTCATCACTGTTTCAAATCTGATCCAGAATGATGCAGAACGTGATCAACTCTGTGAAAGGCACGGCGCTCGGCGTGGCCGAGTTCCTCACGCCGGTCCTGAAGGAATCCAAGTTCCGAGAGACGGGAGTGATCACTCCGGAAGAGTTTGTGGCCGCGGGAGATCACCTGGTCCATCACTGCCCCACGTGGAGGTGGGCTTCGGGAGAACACACCATGGTCAAGCAGTATCTGCCTCGGGAGAAGCAGTTTCTGGTGACGCGCAGCGTCCCCTGCTACAAGCGATGTAAACAGATGGAGTATTGCGCCGACGAACTGGAGGCTGTAGTGGAGGAGGATGACGGAGACGGCGGCTGGGTGGACACCTACCGCAGCGCGAGCGCGTCAGGAGCAGTGGCGGACGGTGTGCGGGAAATGTCGCCGGACGCCGAGGATGGCGCGAGGACGAGCGTGAATTCCGGAGAGTGTGGTGACGACGAAGACGGAGAGACAGCGGATATGGACGAGTACGAAGAGAGCGGCCTGTTGGGAACGGAAACCGACGAGGCGACCTTGAACTCGAGCAAAATAACGGGTTCCGCCACCGAAGCTACAGCGGAGGCCGCCACCGCCGCCACCGAAGACGGCGTTCTTCAGACCAGAACGTACGACCTGTACGTCACGTACGACAAGTACTACCAGACGCCTCGACTCTGGCTCTTCGGCTACGACGAGGCCAGGCGGCCGCTCACCGCGGACCAGATGTACGAGGACATGAGCCAGGACCACGCCAGGAGGACGGTCACCGTGGAGAGTCACCCGCACATCCCGTCCCCCGCCATGTGCTCCATCCACCCCTGCAGGCACGCCGAGGTCATGAAGAAGATCATCGACACGGTGGCCGAGGGAGGGAGGAGGAGCGAGCTGGAGGTACACATGTACCTCATGGTTTTCTTGAAGTTTGTTCAGGCCGTCATTCCCACCATAGAATACGACTTCACGAGGCACTTCACTATGTAGGGCATAGAGTTAATGCCCTACATAGTGCCTTTGATACATTTTGTCATCGATATGTGTTTATAATGTGTTTATAGCCATGTGTCACGTGAAGCTTGACCAATCACTTTGTTGATGGGTCTGACCAATGAGAACGTTGACGGGTCTGACCAATCAGAACGTTGACGGGTCTGACCAATCAGAACGTTGACGGGTATGACCAATCAGAACGTTGACGGTGAACACGGACAAAGTCAGGTATAGAGCAGGATCCCGCTCTAGCGCCACTAAAAATAATAGAGAGGGCACCGAATATCCCCTCCCATCCACTTGCATTGAGTTGCTCACCCAGCGCACGAGGCAAATTCAACCCTTCTTCCGGGTTGGAAATGTGATGGGTGAGGCCTATTTGGGGGGCTTCTGCGCGTCACTTTTGTGACGCATTTTGCGTCACAGAGGTGCTCAGCCGCATGTGCAAGCTTGTGAGTCGAGCCCATTGGTCGAAACCGTTTTCGCTCGTTCATGTAGAGTGGCCCTAGCTGCTGCATGAATGGCCAGCATGTTCAATGCGCTTCAATCAGTGGTGTAAAGTAACTAATTACATTTACTCAAGAACTGTACTTAAGTACAATTTTGAGGTATTTGTACTTTACTTGAGTATATGACCGGACAATTTTGTCAACGGGGGGGGGGGGGTGGTGTGCTGCTCGAGAAAAAAAGGACGGTCTGCTTCCAAATTCCGCCAATTTTTGCCGTTTCTTTTTCTCTCACGCCGTTTGGTGAAGCCTCCAAGGTTGGTGCCCTGTGCTGCGCTGCTTTTATCCGCCAGATTTGGACGTTCGCGGCACATTTTGCACCATTACGGTGCGTTCATCATCGGTGACGAGTGCCTCTAACAGCCGCTGCTGGCTGCGTGCAGCAGGCAATGCGAGGCGATGCCAGACACTGACACAATAACGTGCAGCATGTGTCCTCGTTCTCCAGGCTTTTATTTTTTAGTTTTGCTAAAAAATAAAAGCTTGGAAATTCCTGTCCCAGCTGTTGGTACGCAAAAGCGCCTCGCGTCGTCTGATGTGGTGCGCATTATTTATTTTGGATGCGCATGCGCACCTGCGCGCTAGTTATGTGCACCCCTGATTATAAAACATTCATTAACCACTTCAGCCCTATGTTATGCCAAGGCTATTTGAAAATAGCCGATCTACAAGCTCACAACGCGTTGCATCGTGACGCGTTGTGAGCTTGTAGATCTGCTATTTTCAAATATTTTAGTACTTTTACTTTTGGTACTTTAAGTACATTTTGATGCCAATACTTTTGCACTTTTACTCAAGTGAATTTTGAATTCCGGACTTTTACTTGTAACGGAGCACTTCTACATTGCAGTATTGGTACTTTTACTCAAGTAAAGCAATTGAGTACTTTTTCCACCACTGGTCCCGAGTAAGCATCCCTTAATTATACATTTGGTTTTCCATTATTATTACTAGAGGTTTGGCCCTCACATCTATAGGCCCGATCAAAAGATACCGCGGCCAGAAAGAAGGAAAGCTGCTGTGGCTAAAATGTTAACTCATTGAGTGCCAGAATTTTTTATTTTTTTTAAACGCTTGACAATTCTGGCACTCAATTTTACTACCTATGAGTATGTAAAAGAACAGAAACGAATAAACAAAAAATATTTAAAAATGATGTTGTCCCAGTGCCAGAGTTTTTTTCACAAAAAACAAAAAGTGCTTAGGAAGCGAGATACAGCCTTTTTCAGTTCTAAGTTAAACAAGGAGTGGATGGAGCTGCACACCTTCAGATGATGATATCTTGGGTTCTGAACATGTTTTTCAAAAATCTATTTTTTTTTTTCATTTTTATGCAAATTTTTCAAAAACACGTCAAACACATTGATGGCACGTTGAGCCATAGCGCTAAAAACACGTGAAACACGTTAATGGCACTCAGTGAGTTAAGATGTAGTAGAAAATGTAGTTTTTTTTATATTAACCGTACAATATGTAAGTACATTGAAGGCGGGAAAAGAAGCCTATATTATAGCCAGAGCTCTGATCAACAGTCTGGGGCAAGTTGTTCCTGTGTTGACCAACCCCTGACACATTTTGGAGGTCATTTCAATTAAAGTAGTAGGATAGGATAGGTAGATTCAAAACAAATTCAAACATTTTTCTAATGAATTTAATAAAAAAAGACATAAAAGAAATTAAGAGCAGTGAACAAGGAAAGACTGCTTTCATGTATTATGCTCCACACAAATGGAACAAACTTCAGGATTCTCTGAAACTGGTGCGATTGGTCTCAATTGAGACATTTAGGGTGCTTCTCGAGGACCCACTACATAGCGATTGCACCTGCTTCAAGTTGTGAAAATAGCAGATCTACAAGCTCACAACGTGTCGCGATGTGACGCGTTGTGAGCTTTGTAGATCGGCTATGTTCAAATAAAATCTTGCGGGGAAATTATAATAAGCAGATCTGGCAACCCTGAATGTAACAAGCACTCTAATAGGCTGAGGACATAAGGCAATAAGGCACAGTGAAGCTGCAGTGTTAGGAGAGTAGGAGTTAGGCAGCAATGTCAATTTGGCCAAGAAAATGACTTGGGCATTGATGCTACAAGGCTAACGTTATGATTTGTTTTGCTGTGGTTGTTTAATTGTCTGGTGTGGATTTGGGACTGTAGTCGATGAGGTTCTTGTCCAGGGTCTCCACTTGGAACCAGGGCCCGTCTCCCCTGCTCCTCATGTGTCGGCGCACCTCCAGCTGCGTCCGTCTCATCTCCGCCTTCTGCTGCTCCACGTGTATGGCAGCCATCATCTTCTCGTAGTCTTTGACGGGGCTGTCGTAAACGTTCCGCGCGATCCACCTGGTGATCGGGTGCTTGTAGTACTCCCAGTGTTCCGGTTCGTAGCCCTCCGGGATCTCGGTCGCCAGTTTCGCCTCGCCGACGAACACGTTGACGCACGTGACGAGCACCGCCGTCGGAATACCGGTCAGAAGAACGTAAAATTTCAACAAGTGGAGAAACCGCCGGTCGTAGTAGTCGCTGGGTTTGATCACAAACATTGTCTTCCTGTGAGCCCGGCGGACTGCGACTCTGTCTGTCCGAGAAATGGTCCTTGACAGTAAATTCACCATGTTGTTTCCGTGTTTGAGAGGATTCAGTCTGGCTGCGAAGGCAGCAGCAGACCGCAGAACACTCATACCCACCATTACTGCCCGAGGAACGGACAGTCCGACCACATTGAACTTTTTGGAACTTTAATTTTATACCGGGAGTCAACGTGGGTTGGACTGGACTGAAACTAATGCCCAAATATGGACATGTCTGACATCATAGTACTGATGTCGTAGATGGCTGACGTAATGATGTCACCAGGGGAGTTTGCATCAGACTGAAACCTTTTCCAAATATGGAGATGACTGATGTCATAGTACTGATGTCATAGACCAGTGGTTCTCAGAGTGGGGTCCGGAGACGCCCAGGGTCCTTGAAGGGGTTCCAGTGGGTCCCCAGCCAAATTAGTTAACACTAGAGGTTTGGGCCGCTATGCGGCCCTCACACCTACGTCACAACACCAATCCGACTGATATGCTCATAGATGGAGATCTCTGTATTTGTCAGTCCATGTCCCTTTTATGGCCATATATGGAGATCTCTGATGTCATCAGTATATATATATCCCCATACATAGGCGTGCCCCCTTTTGTACCCATATATGGAGCTGACTGATTTGTGTGCACCTAATGCCTTGATGACACATTGCGGTTAGTCAACACACTCCATATGTGGGCTTAGCTACATTGGTAACTCAGGGGTCAGAGGTCCTTAAGCCAAACTTAATATAGAATGGCATCAAAGTCAATCAGTTTGAACACTTCTTTAACCTATTTTAAACTTAGGCAATTAAAAAATAACCGATCTAAAAGCTTTTAGATCGGATATTTTTGAAGAAAATGTGAACAATCTTTACATTTTTTTTTGAAAAAACAACATTTTAACAAATCTTTTATGGGATTCACATCTCCCATCTTTTCATATAGGAGTCTGTGGCCAAATTTTCATATTAATTCACCGGTTCTTGACAGGAACACCATGGTCATTGATGACTGACGTCACAGTACTGATGATGTCAGATGGCTGATGCAATGATTTCAAAGAAGAAAATAAAAATGATAAATATGAAAGAAAGGAACACGTTCCTGACCTTTGATCTTTGCTGCCATGGACTTTGTTCTCAGCGGCGTGGCCGGCTGCGGCGCGTGTCTCTTCACCAACCCACTGGAGGTCGCCAAGACGCGCATGCAACTGCAGGGCGAGCTCCAAAGCCGGGGCACGTACCGGGTCTACTACCGGAACGTCTTCCATGCCTTCTACACCATCGGCAAAGTGGACGGCCTGGCCGGCCTGCAGAAGGGCCTGGTGCCGGGACTCCTGTACCAGTTCCTCATGAACGGAATGAGGCTGGGCTCCTACGGTGTCATGGAGTCCTCGGGTCTCACCCGCGCCCCCGACGGCAGGGTCAGCGGCGTCAAAAGCACGCTGGCGGGGGCGCTGGCCGGGGCCGCCGGCGCCGTGATGGGCAGCCCCGCCTACATGGTGAAGACCCACCTCCAGAGCCAGTCGATGCCGTCCATCGCCGTCGGACACCAGTACGCGCACCGGGGGATGACCCACGCTCTGATAGCCATCTGGCAGGAGCACGGCGTTATGGGGCTGTGGCGGGGCGCCACCGCCGCCGTGCCCAGGGTCGCGGTGGGGTCCGCCGCTCAGCTGTCCACGTTCTCGTCCGCCAAGGAGCTGGTGGTCGACCTGCGGCTGTTTCCAGAAGACAGCTGGCTGGTGGCGCTGAGCGCGGGCATGATGAGCAGCGTGGCGGTGGTGGCGGCCATGACGCCGTTCGACGTGGTGTGCACCAGGCTCTACAACCAGCCCGTGGACCACGCGGGCGGCGGTCGGCTCTACGGAGGCGTGGTCGACTGCTTCGCCAAGACCCTGCGGAAGGAGGGCGTGACGGGGCTCTACAAGGGCCTGGGAGCCTCGTATTTCCGCGTGGGCCCTCACGTCGTTCTGTCTCTGCTGCTCTGGGACGAGCTGAGGAAGCTCCACAGGCAGTACACGTCAAGCAAGGCACTGTGACTAAAACTAACTAAAATGAAAACATTATAACTAACTGAAATACAAAAGTTTAACGGGGCTTTATTACAAAAAAGAGAAAGAGAAACAAAGATAACCAACTGAAACTGTATTGTGTCTTTACAAAGCATAATCATAGGGAAAATGTCCATATTTAGACAATACGTAATAATAATAAATTGCATTACACACTTTTCATTTGAAACAAATCTCAAAGGGCTGCATGGCATAAAAAGTCATCAAAAGAAATGAACAATAAAAAAAAGTCATACATATAAGCCTAATATTCTGGGTGTATATGACATCTATCTTCCAATTTGTCAGCTGT
Organism: Gymnoscopelus microlampas; assembly: GCF_963454915.1. Lineage (NCBI taxonomy): Eukaryota > Metazoa > Chordata > Actinopteri > Myctophiformes > Myctophidae > Gymnoscopelus > Gymnoscopelus microlampas. Next base: position 45,361,931 of record NC_139957.1, on the reverse strand, counting down.
GCCAGTTTTAACCACATGGCCTATGTGGTTGTCAACGAATTCCGAAAATCATACGAAACATGATATTGAAAATAGTAAATCCAATCCACAAGCTTGCATTGCGACGCGTTGCGTGTGTTCCGACCTGGCATCCCTATTTTGTGCATGCCAAATCACTAGAACTTGTCTGGGCGCTATGCTGCCCTCACATTAGTCTCGCGTAGCCAGACAACTATTCCACAATCTCTGAATGCTATATAGAGTCTGGAACTACACCTCCCGAAATCCGAGAGAGGAAACTGGCACTTCCGTTCACGAAAATATATTTTTAAATATCTTTACATTTTATTTCCATTTCTGCTAAGCAGCAAGCTAGATATACTTAGATGATTTAGATTTATATCAGGATAAATTTGCGCATCTGTAAAAATGAAACGGAGGTGGGGAGGAGGCTTCACATCCGGTTTAAAATGTAATCATGATCAGAGTCCCAGACTGTATGACCGGAAACATTTGAAAATTGTGGGAGGCAACAGTCTGGCCACGCGAGACTACCCTCACATCTATGTCGCACCGCCGATCCGACCTATGCCCATATATGGGCAGGACCCCCATTTGACACAATTTTCATTTCTGGCACCCCAATTTACACTGTAAAATCCTCAGTGCTTATTTGACTCCTAGTGTGTTCAAATGGAACAAAAGGAACCCTCACAGATCCATTTGGTCATGTCCATATTTGTACACTCTCAGAGTTACAGACCCCGTAAGTGGCCACTTGGACCCTTGATGGTCCCCAGACCCGATGTTGAGAACACGTGGTTTAGACAAGTCGTTCTCAAAGTGGCGTCCGGGGCGGGACCCTTGCATGTCTGTAACTCTGGGAGTGTACACATGGTTCCATTTGGTACAAAATGGTTCCAAATGGTTCCATTTGGTGTACAAATAGTTCCATTTGTACACTCCCAGAGTTATAAGGGTTCTTGACGTTTAAAGGTCGAGAACCACTGGTTTAGACCTCATTGGTAACACCTAGACAGGGAGGTCTGCCCAGAAGGCCATATTTTCGGGTTTGTGTTACGTCACCACACAGGCATAGGGTCTATATAATAACATTCCAGCAGCTCTTAGAACACGAGGAACCCTACCAAATAGCATACTTTTGACTTAACGAATTACAACGTGTAATTGGAATCTCATAGATTAGAAGGCCGGTCATTTTGAAATACTTTTAACTTATATGGTCGAGGGAGAGATGGCAAAAGAGAAGGAAGCGGAAACGGTAGAAAAGTCGACCGAAAAGCAGCAGGAGGAGATTCCCGAAAGGCCGGAGGAGGAGGTGTTGCGGATGGACGCGAAGAAGAAGAAGAAGAAAGAAGAGCCGGAGCAAAACACGTCCGACGACGTGCTCCCGGGGAGCTTCGACGAGTCGGCCGCCAGGCAACTCCTGCACGAACAGCGGCAGGGCGTGGTGTGGGACGCCAAGGAGACGGAGATACTGGAGCGGCTCTCCGCCGAGTACGAGGAGGCGGCGGCGGCCACGAGGGAGGCGGAAGAGGCGGCAAGGGGGGGGGACAACAACGGTGAGAAGGAGCCGCTGGTGAGGGAGGACATGATCTCCGACATCCAGGAGAGGCTGGACGCCAGCAAGAGGCAGCTGACGGAGGTGCGCAACGTGGGCGACGGCTTCGACGCCACGGAGGCGCGCATCCTGGCGGAGATGTCCCAGATGCAGGAGAAGTGGGAGGAGCAGAAGGCGCAGATGCTGGAGGACCTGTCGCAGCAGATGCAGTCGTGGGACCAGAAGGGAACGCAGCTGCGGGAGGACCTGAGGTCGCAGCTGCAGGAGGGCATCGACGAGAGGCACGAGAGGCAGTCGCAGATGAAGGAGCGCTTTGACAAGAAATGACCTAGGGTTGCCAGGTCTGCTTATTATAATTTCCCTGCAAGATTATATTTAGAAAATAGCCGATCTGCAAGCTCCCAACGCGTCGGGTTAGGGCGTTGCGAGCCTGTAGATCTGCTATTTTCAAATAGCTGATGTATATGTTAGAAGTGCTCACGTGGCCCATAGTCGCTTCTTTTGGCCTGGTTTTCCTAGTCCTGGTTGCTTGTTTCTCTCATAGAATCTGGCAACACTGGAAATGACCCTTAGACGAGTCATTCTTTATATTCATTTCAAGGACCACAGGGTTTGATATGGTACTGAAGTCATTTGTTGACCGGGATCCCCAGGGTACGTAGTCCCCTCCTTTTTTTACCAATTCTCAATTGAAAATAGGCAATCTACAAGCCTCCAAGCTCGTTGGGTAACAAGTATGTATGAATTCCGACAGCGAAGGCTTTGATTTATTTTTGATATTTTGATATTTTTTATTGGCTTAGCACATCCTTCACCTTTTTTTAGATTAGATTGTCAGGTCGCGAGTGGTGGAAAGTAACTAAGTACATTTACTTAAGTACTGTACTTCAGTACAATTTTGAGGTATTTGTACTTTACTTGAGTATTTCCAATGTCCAATACTTTTACTTCTACTCCACTACATCTCAGAATCACTTTTTTGCTTAAAGGACAACTTCACCACTTTTCAACACATCTTCATATAATAGGTCCTCACTAATGCTCATGATAAAATGGTACAATTTTTTTCAAATCAGTCTGTGTCTCATAGGAGGGCTGTAGACAGTTCAGAAACCTGTCTACCAGTGACATCATCGATGGGGAATCCAAGCTAATAGAAACTGCAGGCTTTGTATTCCTGGAAAGTTGCAATGCAATAATAGATCCCATTGTTCTCACCTTAATAAAAAATCGGAATAAAAAAATTGTAATCTTTCTGGAAAAAAAAATCCTGCCTAACTATGATGTCACTGGTAGACGGGTTTCTGGACTGTCCACAGCCCTCCTATGAGACACAGACCAAGTAGAAAAAAATGGTATCATTTTATCAGGAGCATTAGTGAGGACCTATTATATGAAGATAGATTGAAAAGTGGTGAAGTCGTCCTTTAATCGCCCCATGGAGACTTGAATTCATGGAGATTTTTTTTGTTTTTGTCGCATTCCTGAGTCAATAATTTGATGTCCGGCGGAAAGGTGCTAATGTCTCCGGTAGGAGACTCAAAAAGTGTCCACGGAGTCTCCTACCGCAGAGTCCGCCGGTTATCAAATTATTGGCTTAGGAATGCGACAAAAACAGAACATCTCCAAGAATTCAAGGCTTCATGGGGTGTGTAATGGATAGAAAATAACCCAATGTTTTGGGTGAACTACTCCTTATTCAAATCACGTTTTATAATGGAATTTAATAGGGCTCTGGTTGTCCAAATTTGGGCACGGACGACTTATATACAATTGATAAATTTCTTACTATCTACCATATACTAGCTAACATCTTTCAGAGCCAAGCCGTCTAGAAGAAGATGTAAAATTGCAATCCAAACGGGCTGAAACCATACTGACACCATTGCAATCCGAGACAATCTTGTTTTTGTTGTATTTAGTGTATAGGTGCCACATTGTACTTTGTATTCTATATATATATATATATATATATATATATATATATCTACCTTACAATTGGAATCTACAGTCATAGGCGAGAATGTTTGTACGTTTGTACAACACCGCGCTGCGCACTGCGCATGCGTGGACACACTTTCCCTAACCAATTACACGCCATTTCACGCTTACAACTCCTGGACATGGCAACCCCGTCAACCCCCGCCCCCCCATCCAAATACTGTCTGTCTGACTCTTTGGGAGGGTTGCACGCAGCGAACGCCGTCTCGCTGGGCTGAGCGGGCTGCTTCATCAATCTGTGCCGCACATTCTGGTCCTGCAAGAACCTGTGTGAATAGATAGATAGATGAACGGGTGAAATGTGTCCGTCTCTCAGTTTGCTTTCGTTTTCGGTTTGTGTCTCGAAACAAACACTGCTGTTGCTCTCGCTTTTGGTTTGCGTGTCGAAAACGTCTACAGCCTACTACACAAGAGCCTCGCGCCAGCGACTAGACGGAAGGGTCGCGTAGCGACCCGCACCTCTAGTATATATATATATATATATATATATATATATATATATATATATATATATATATATATATATATATATATATATATATATATATATATATATATGTGTATCATTATTTATACAAGACTTGGTCATGGTATACTATACAGTAATGCAGTGGTTCTCAAACATTTTTGAACTCTCTATCACCAGCTTATTTCAAACAATCCTCTGGAAACACCCCACCCCCCCCACCATATCTAATAGATAGCATAACACATTATTATATTTTAAAAAGCATACATTTTAACATTACTGAAAGCCGCCAGTTATTATCACACATGGTACTCAATGGAGGCTGGATTGGCTTGAAACTTTGCCCAAGTAAGGACTATTGACATAGTACTGATGTCATAGACGACTAACTTAATGACCATACGGCTTCATGGCGCGCACGCATGACTTCCAAGATCCGCATTGGAAGCCACTCCGTTATTAGACCATGTCTTGTTTTAACCCATTAAGGCCTGAGGTTCAGATTCTACAAAATGTCTTCTAAATCCTAACAGTTAAAAAAAACAAAACGCACTTTACCCTTCTTCACGTCTTGCTTTATTCGGTTCAGAGCTTCTTTTGTAGCGATATCCATCTTGGCATTGGTCCATCTTGGTATATTCATGTTAGAGAGGCTCTGGCCTTCATCAGCAAACATCGGTATGTCATGGAATGGTGGGATGTACTTGCCGTCAGCATCCTTGAAATACAGACGTAACTCTGTTCCTCTCTCCTCGACTGTTAAGCTAAGCGTATGGTCGACTCACATGACAGATCGAAAGGTTTAAGGTAAACACAATATGGCCAAATATGAAGATAACTGATGTCATATGCCCAAATATGGAGAAGACATGCACAACAGTGGTGTCAGGGATGGAGGCTAAGGATTATATGGTCGTAAACAAGGCAATATGTGGCTATAACAGTGTTTGCTGTCAACGTGCCTGCTTGTTTGATTCACTGTGACACTAAGATGAGTAAAGTCCTGAATAACATGAATATGGCCAGTGTTGAACAAGTAGCGGCAGCAGGTCAGGTTCTGGTCGATCCGGGACAGACGCTGACCCGACGTTTCAGGGCGCTGTTCACTCTGAGGAACCTGGGAGGCGCTGAAGCCGTAGAATGGATCAGCAAGGCGTTCGGCGATGACTCTGAGCTGTTGAAACACGAGCTGGCTTACTGTCTGGGGCAGATGCAGGACAAACGGGCCGTACCGACGCTCGTCGGCGTCCTAAAAGACACACGCCAGGAGCCCATGGTGAGACACGAGGCGGGCGAGGCTCTGGGAGCCATCGGCGACCTCGTGGTTCTGGACCTGCTGAAGGAGTACAGTCGAGACCCCGTCGTAGAGGTGGCCGAGACGTGCCAGCTGGCTGTTCGCAGACTGGAGTGGCTTCAGAGCGGAGGAGAGAAACAAGAGGAGGGTGACGTCAAAGACCCCAACCCGTACTTGTCTGTCGACCCTGCGCCCCCTGCAACCAGGAAGAGCGTCTCCGAGCTACGAGACTCCCTACTGGACGAGAGCCTCCCGCTCTTTGAGCGTTACAGGGCCATGTTCGCTCTGCGTAACCTCGGCGGCGAGGAGGCGGTGCTGGCGCTGGGCGCCGGTCTACGGTGCTCCGGCAGCGCTCTGTTCCGCCACGAGATCGCCTACGTCCTGGGCCAGATGCAGCACCCGGCCTCCGTCCCCGCGCTGCGGGCTGCTCTGGAGTGTTCCGAAGAGAACGCCATGGTCCGCCACGAGGCGGCCGAAGCCCTGGGCTCCGTCGGCCGAGACGAGTGCGTCAGCGTGCTGCGGCGGTACTGCGGCGACGGGGAGCGCGTTGTCAAGGAGAGTTGTGAGGTTGCCCTCGACATGCTGGAGCATGAGAACAGTGATGAGTTTCAGTACGCCGATGGCCTGGTTCGGATACAGAGCTGAAGGCTGATGGACTGGTTAGGATACAAGGCTAAATCAAATCAAATTTTCAAATCAAATTGTATTTATGTAGAACATTTACAACAACCAAAAGCTTACCAAAGTGCTGAACATTAAAAACAAAATAATTCAAAGCATTGAAACAAAATAAACAAATAATATGCATTGATAAAGAATACAATATGCAGAGTTAAGACAGATCAGGTACTGTAAGCTCAAGTAAAATGAAAAGCCAGAGAAAACAGATGGGTTTTAACTAGGGAATTAAAAGCCCAAATCGACTGTGCGGATCTGATGGGGAGGGGCAACATGTTCTGGAGAAGATCCGAAAGATAAGAGGGTGACAGGCCGTGAAGGCCAGTGAGGAGGTGGGTGGTTGTGTTCTGGATCTTTAGCAAGGGCTAAAGATGGACAGGTTAGGATACAGGGATAAAGATGGACTGGTTAGGATACAGGGCTAAAGATGGACTGGTTAGGATACAGGGCTAATGATGGACTGGTTAGGATACAGGGCTAAGGATGGACTGGTTAGGATACGTGTCCACCGATCCTTCCCCACTAGAAACAAACCGAAACTCATTTAACAATAGCGTCCTCGGAGCAGACAAAACCACAGAAAGATATTCACATTTTAACTTGCTATTTCATCATAGAAACAAGTGGGCTTGTAACCAAAACCATCCATGTTCTCTGGGAGAAGTGGTGTTAGTGTTCCGTGTATAAATATTGTTAGTGGGAATGAAAACATAGTCGCACCACCGGAAGTGAAAGGCTGAAGGCAGACCAAAACCCTGGTTTCCTTTCGTACGTGTGCTACGTCGACTTCCTCCCAGTGCCAAGTGAGATAGTAAAAAACAGCAGAGGGCGCTGTTTTTCCTTTTCATTTGGCGATGGGTTCCTAGATTGGGTGGGCTAGGTGAGACCAAGGATGCCAGGACGTCTCTGGTGTTTACTGGCAACCCGTAAGAATCAAGGTCTGTGCACATAAAAGTGTCAACAATGTGTTCAGTTTCATTACCCTAACCCAGGGGTCTTCAACAAGGGGTTCGGCACCCCTAGGGGGTCCTCAGAGTTACTACAGGGGGGCCGGCGAATCTTTGTGTGATATTTTTTTTTTCTTACATTAACCACATGAACCCCAGCATCCCTTATCTGAGGAGAACTCAGAAGTTCAAAAATAGCCAATCTGCTATTTTTGGCAAAAAAAAAAGAAGTTTAATCTGAAACACAATTGTACACAATATAGTGAGGGTCCCTGCATTCTCTTTCTCTCTCGCTAGGGGGCCCTTTCCCCTTTTTTTCCACATGTGGATTAGTTTAGTTTCTCAATGTTTAGCATTACTCCTTTGACTTGTAATTTGAGTGCACACTTGATGATTGTGGCATGCAGCTCATGAAAATCTAAATTCCAGTACCTCAAAATATTAAAATATTACCAATAATAATAATAATAATAATATAAATGATATATAATACAGAAATATCGACCGTGTTCATTTATGCTCGCAATACTTGGTCCGGGCTACTTTTGAACAAATGACTTAACTCTGGACCTGATAAAACACAGTGGACCAACACCAGCAGATAACATCAACATGACCCTAATGGTATCTGGGATATATGTGCCACTAAGGGCATACGCCACCTTGTAAACATACTTTGATGTCCTGAGGACTGTGTAAAACCTCCGGTCAGTGGTGGACAAAGTACTCAACCCCAGTACTGTACAGTCAAAGTATAGATATATGGTCAAATATTATTTTATATTAATAAAATACTCAATAAATCCAAAACTACAAATTGCAAAGTGCATTTTCATTTTAGCATAGCATTGATGTCTTGACATTTAGACATTTCCCCTAAAAAATCTGGGATTTTCCAGAACTTTTCAAAAAATAAATAAAGAACCACTGAACTGACAGCCGTTCTTATTCTATGTCCTGAATCTACAGATCTGTTATTCCATGTCCTGAACTCTACATATCTATTATTCCATGTCCTTATACATATCTATTATTCCATGTCCTGAACTCTACAGGGTTACTCAGAGTGGGTGCCATGGCACCCTAGGGTGCTGTGACGCAAGTCCAGGGGTGCCGCAGAATACTTTGATAATATTTGGAATTTCATTTCAGTTTCACCACTTAAACCCTCTATACTTAGTAAGACGGACCACCAAGCCTCCTTGCCAAAAATAGCAGATCTACAAGCTCACAACGTGACGCGTTGTGAGCTTGTAGTTCTGCTATATTTGGTGAATGTTACCCCCAGAATAGGGATGCTGTGGTTAAATGTCAAGTATGAAGTTCTATTCGATCTGTCGTAATGGAAACTACTATTCTCTTAAGTTTTCCTCGTGACACATACATCTTAGGGGGAGGAAGATTTACATATTTACCTACCATATGAGAAATGTAAGGTTCTATAAAGTAATAACAATGTAATTCAGGGGTGCCTTGGATGAATAAGGTATTTACAGGGGTGACCTGAGACAAAAAAGTTTGAGAACCACTGTCTCATTCCATGTCCTGAACTCTACGGCAGATCTCGGCTGTAAACTCGGAGCACTTGGAGTTGCCTCCCAGGTCCCTGGTCAGCACCTTCCTGTCTCGGATGGTGTCGTAACACGCCGCCTCGATCCTCCCGGCGTGACCGTGGAGACCCATGTGTCTCAGCATCATGACGGCGCTGAGCAGCAGGGCGGTGGGGTTGGCCTTGTCCGAGCCCACTATGTCCGGAGCCGTGCCGTGGACCGACTCGAATATGGCCACGCCCTCGGCTCCCATGTTCCCGCTGGGAGTCACGCCCAGTCCTCCGATCAGACCGGCGCACAGGTCGCTCAGGATGTCGCCGTACAGGTTGGGCATGACCAGCACGTCGAACCGGGTGGGGTCCTGAACCAGGCCGAGACACGCCGTGTCCAGGGACATTTCGCAGTAGGGGATATCCTCGTAGCTTGCGGCCACCTCCCGGCACGTCCTCAGGAACAGGCCGTCGGACATCCTCATGATGTTGGCCTTGTGCACGGCCGTGACGCCGCCGCTCCTCCCGTTGCTCCGAGCGTACTGGAAGGCGTAGCAGGCGACCCGTCTGCTGGCGTCCTCCGTGACGAGCTTGATGCTCTGCACCACGCCGTCCACGATCTCGTGCTCGATGCCGCTGTACTCCCCCTCCGTGTTCTCGCGGATGGTGACCAGGTCGACGTGGGCGTAGGGCGTCTCGTAGCCCTCCATGGAGACGCAGGGGCGCACGTTGGCGTACAGGTCGAAGGTCTTTCTCAGCAGCAGGTTCATGGAGGGGTGTCCGGCGGCCACGGGCGTCATCAGGGGCCCTTTGAGGCCGATCTTCGTCTTGTCCATGGACTCCTTGGCGTCCGGAGGGATCGTCCACTTGTCTCCGGGGCCTTTCACGGCCGTTACGTTTCTCTCCACCCACTGGATGGGAGCCTTCGCGGCTTCGAAGATCTTCACGACGGCCGCGGAGATCTCCGGGCCGATTCCGTCACCGGGGATCAGAGTGACGGTTTGCATCCCCCTCCCCCTGGAGGAGACGGATGTCGAACGAAGTGTCGGTCTCCTGACTGCCGCCACAGCTTGAGACAGCATTGATCTGCAGGTGTTGGAAGCCATGCTTGCTGCTATACCGACCGGTCCACCGTTCTGCTTACGATCCTAGCGGCCAGGTAGCTGGGTTTACCATGGGAGTCCGGCGGTCGTTATAAGCTGGTCTGCAGGCCAGACTCTCGTTTACTCTCGCGATGAGGTCACAATGACTCTGAAATACCCAAATATGGAATTACGGGGTCCGTCTTTTCCAAATATGGAGGTCCAGTGCGTCAGGCTTCAAAGAATGCTTACGTGACAAACATTAAACAATAACTTGGAGCATGTCACCAACACACAAGCTATTTTCAAATAGCCCATGTATATATACTAGAAGTTCGGGCCGCTATGCGGCCCGAACGTCTAGCGTGACGCGTCGTTCACTTTGCAGTGCGCCATGTCTGGCGTTGTATCTCCAGCCGTTGTGGCTTTGGTGAAGTTGTCGTCATTGTGGTGGAGAGAGTTCTTGTGGTGGAGAGAGTTCCTTGTATAGATTATTACTATTTATCACTATGGAAGCCGTCGAACTGGTGCGATCTGACGGCATCCTAGAATTTATAGGTAGGATGTGATGTCATGTGATGTCATGCTGTCGTGAGATTACGTCACACTGGCGTTGTCATCGTGATGTCAGATTACGTCACACCGTCACACTGGCGTCGCATACGGACAACCGACACGGTGCAGGATTCAAATTGTATATATAGATATGACTAAAGTGGTTCAACTGGTTCAGTCGAACCGTCAAGGACCCCTGGCGGTCTATCTATCTATCTATCTATCTATCTATCTATCTATCTATCTATCTATCTATCTATCTATCTATCTATCTATCTATCTATCTATGCAGACAAACTGTATGATGGATAAGACACTTCATAGGAAACTCTGCTACGGCAACAGGCTGAGGTTCCTCTTCATGCATCTGTGTCTAGAGAACAGATCTCCTGCCATAACGAGGGAATGGATAAATTACCACCAGGAAATACACCGCCAAGCTGTTTAACACGCACACATGTAAACATGCACGCACAGGTTTGTATAACTATACTATGTATAACTGGACATTTTAAGCATCGAGTGCCATTGAAGCTTGTAGATCGGCTATATTCCGGTGCACAACTAAGTAATAAAATTGGGAGAACTGTAACCCCAACCCCTAAACCTAACCTCTAAATGTCTAAACCCCTACAGTCAACCTGAATCTTTTCCTAATTGTAAACTTACCTTTATATATAGATATTTTTAAACCATAAAACAGACCCTTATTCTTGTGAGGACCAGGACAATTGTCCTCACAACGTCTATTTCTCAAAGTTCACTATACTGGTGGGGACGTTGGGTCCTCACAGGTATAGTAATTCAAGTGTACACACACACGCACACACACACACACGCACGCACGCACGCACGCACGCACGCACGCACGCACGCACGCACACACACACACACACACACACACACACACACACACACACACACACACACACACACACACACACACACACACACACACACACACACACACACACACACACGCACACACACACACATGAATAATGGATGCGAGTTATTAACATTGTGTGTCCTTTAGGCTGACAGATGTGTATTCATGAGATGAGATGGCAGAGAAGGGCTTGAATGGCAATAAGAGTGTGTTTTTATACAAACACACTGCAGCCCGATGAAAAAGACAGAGTGACTGATTGTCTTTTCTACACTGGCGGACATGGTGTGATTTTGTGTCTGATAGGAGTAAAGCCGCTCTTCCTCTTCTATACTCCAGTGTGAGTATACTGGGAAGTATAGACTGGACATGGTAAAACTATAGAGGCCAATCTCTGCTCTCTTATTTAAATGTGCTTCGGTCGTGAAGGGGATAAAATATAGAAATGGTTGTAGTGTTCAGTATAGTCTCGGTGCAGCCAGACTGTTGCCTCACACAATGTTCAAATCTAGTCAAGTCTAGTGGCAATTCATAGGGGCAAGGGGGGCAATTGACCCCCTTTGCCAATATGGCAAGTACTGGTATATGCAGAACATATGCTGCATATATGCCATATTCAGGTTCTATAGATGCCATATTCATGTGCATATGGATATATAAGAAATATATGTCTCATATCTTATATGTCAACATATATGTAGTGACATATGCAGGCGGACAATTTCGAAAATGTCACATATATGATAAACACACGTTCATGTATAAAAACATCACATAATTATGTTCATATATTTCCTTTGCCCCCCCTTCTGGCAGAGGCAAAAATCGCCTATGCTTCAGTCATACAGTCTGGAGCAACTGGTCTGAAAATTACCCAGGAATTGGGTTAGATTGATGCCTCCTCCTCCTCCCCACTTCCATTTCGTATTTAGAGTCGCGCAAATCTGACCTAATATGAATTAAAAATATGATTTAGCTTTACTGCTTATCAGAAATGGAAATTGAAAAATAAAATGTAAAATGTAAATCTAGAGTTCTTGCCACTACGCGGCCCTCACACCCTACTTTGCAAAGCCGATCCGGCCGGTATTTCTCACAGTACGTTTCAACATCGGGCGAGTCTCCGGACGATCGCCGGGCGACATCGTCCAAAAGATAAATAAAATCCATCTGTTCAGATCAACATCGTACCCCCGCCCACTTCGCCTCATTGCCAGTAGTTGCCGGCTCTCATAGACATATAATGCACTTCCGGAAAATACTATCCTGAATCGCCCGCTGTTAAAACGCACCGTTAGTCATAGTGTCGAGGGAATTTCAGAGAACCCGTTGTACCCGTCTGTGTCCCATTTATGCCCATATATGGAGATCTCTGTATCTGTCTGTCTACCTGTGTCCTATTTATGCCCACATATGGAGATATCTGTATCTGTCAGTCCATGTCCCTTTTATGCCCATATATGGAGATCCCTGGATTGTTTATGGTTATGCCTAAGTCATAGTGACGTGTTAGCCGGGGAGCCCCGCGGGTCACTTATCCCAGGTAAAGGGGAGATGACTAACTCGACATTTGGCTCTGTACTTGTTTTTTCTTTCTGCATCTACACCAAACTTCACCAAAAATGGCAGATCTACGAGCTGACATCGCGTCACGCTGCGACGCGTTGTGAGCTTGTAGATCTGCTATTTTCGGTGAATTTTCACCCCAGAATAGGGATGCTGGGGTTCAAGTGGTTAGTGTAAAAAAAAAAAAAAAAGGAGAGAAAATATTCTCTCACATAGATATGGCGGACACCATGTAGTAACTCTGAGGACCCCCTGTTGAAGACCCCTGCTCTAAAGTGTTATACACCTTTTTCCGGATCAGGGCCCACCCATCTGACCCCTTAACACGGCAGCCGGCTTGGATCAATGGAACTAAGATGGTATAAAGTAAAATCACACCCAGTGTGAAGTGGGCGGTGTGTGGTCATCACAACATGACTCACTTTAAAAAAAGGATAAATTACTTTTTTTAAAGTCCATACTGCTATTCAAAGGGCTGCACATGTGTCATATGTTTCGCTAGCCAATCACAGTCCTGAATTTGCAAAGTCAGCCAATCACATTACAGTTAGTGGTGATGACACTAGCTGTAATGTGATTGGCTGACTTTGCAAAAGTACCGATTTGCATTAACAATGGAAGCGTTAGGGGGTATACAAATCTTTTGGTCGGTGTCCAAAACTCACTTATAGGGGGCGGCTACACCGCCCCAAAAATAAACCATTTTTATTTACATTTTATATTGATGTTATATCATTATTAAAACCTTATTGTTTTGGCAAATATGTGGGACCCCACTTGCAATACCCTCGCGGCCCCAACAGTGGTCCCTGGCCCACAGGTTGAGAACCACTGTTCCTAGAGTCATAACAGGATGAGTTGTGTTATGACGTGCTGAGACTCCCATCGACGGGCTCGTCCAGTTCAGCTGAGGCAGAACTCGTTCCCTGGTCCTCGCCGGGTCTTTCCACACCGTCACCTCGGCCGCCCGCCGTCTCCAAATACGCGTCGAGACCGACACACAGGCGGGCGACCTGATTGGTCAGTAGCTGGGGACCCGGACGGGTTCGCCGGGGTTGGTGGTTGAGCACGTCGTTCGCCTGCCTCTCCACAGCTCTGAGGTTGTCGTCCGTACTCCCGCTGCGCTCCTCTCCCTTCCAGCTGAGCGACAGGGAGAACAGAGGGGACACCACCGGGTACCGGGGGCTCAACGCCACAGCGGCCCGGAGGCGAGCGGCGCCCCTCTCCACCACGCCCACGAAGTACATGTCCGTCTCCTTAGCCAGACCGCCGTCCATCACGTGCCGTGTGAACGCCAGCTCCCCGTACTCTCGGTACGAGATGGCGGTCCAGGAAGCCAACCGGGAGACAGTTTTGTCGGGGAAGGGATGCTGACACTCGCCGCCGGAGACCGGCACGACGCCGTTCTCCAGCGAGGCCAACTGTCCTCGCAGGGCCAGGCGCGACTCCACGCGGCCCCTCAGCAGTTTCACGGTGCTCTCCATGTGGCTGGCGCTCAGAGAACCGGCCACACCGCCACCACCCTCCGGGGCATCATCGCCGGGGAACAGCAGTCCTCCGAGATTCTGGACCCACAGGTAGGGGCGGCCCAGCTCCTCGACGTAGTCAGCAAGCGACACGATCCCGACTTTGTCGAACTGGTAGCGGTTGGCCGGGTAGGGCATCTCCTGGCCCTGGCCGCTGGCGTAGAGGCAGTCGAGTAGAGTACTGGGGTTCAGCAGCTCACCCGCACTGACGACGGCTGCGGAGGCGAGGTCGGTGGAGGTGGACACCTTGGTCTTCACGGTCATGATGTTGAGGTTGGTCAGGTAGTAGAAGTACAGATGGAGAACGCTGCTGTCTTTACACTTGATGTCCAAACAGAGGGACAGAGGGTGTCTCTTCAGCATCTCACGTCGTTTATCTTCCAGCTGGCCGCCCGTCGTGGGCCTTCTCCTCTTTGTTTTCTCCTGCTCCTCTGTTTCCCCCTGTTCTTCTGCATCAGAGGCGCTCTCGCTAGCCTCGGAAACTTCGGGGCGTTTGGACAAAGCCATGGCCTCCTCTAGGTCACCGCCGATCGACACGGACAGCTCCGTGTCGCAGGCCCGTCCGTAAGCGGAGGCCTGGACGAACAAGACGTAGAGAGAGGCGGGCAGGTGGCGGGCGATCTCCGTCTGCCTCTGGCTCGGCTCGGAGCAGGGCATGGACAGACGCTCCTGCACTGGCACGGAGGCCTGCATGATGTCATTCAGCCCCGGCTGCAGGCTGCTCAGGCGCTCCTTCTTCACCTCGATGCTCTTCTGCGTGTTCTCTTTAGTGGCTTGAGACTCTGTGTATTTTTCCGTCAGACTCTTCCTCTGCTCCAGCTCCCAGTCCAGGCGCGCCAGGGTGCGCTGGTGCGGGTCTTCTCTGGTGACGTCGGGCCTGGATGTCGCAGATGGGGCCTCCTTGTAAAACTCCTCCTCGCTCACCAGGTCGATGTCGTCGTGCTTGGACTTAAACTCCAGACACTTGCCGATCTCCTTCTGCTGGTGCATGACCTGGTACAGCAGGTTCTGCAGCTGCAGGTGCAGCACGTCCACCTTCTGCTTGGCCTCGTGCGTCTGGTCTCGGCCTCTCTTCAGTCGCATGTGGGCCAAGCGGTTGAGTTTCTTCAGGGTCATGAAGTGGACGCAGCTCTGCATGCGCTTCCGCTCCGCCTCGACGGAGCCGTCCTCCTTGGCTCCTCCATCGGCCTTGAGCTCCTGTATCTCGCCCATGAGCTTGGCCAAGCTCTCGCACGTCCGTTTGTACTGCAGGTAGTCCTGCTCCGGGTCGCGTCCGTCCAGTTCCGCCTCCTCGCTGTACGCGTCCTGCTGCTGCTGGTCTCCTTCTCTGCTACGTTTCATCTCCGGAGGACTTCCTCCCTCACTGAGGAGCGTCTTCACCTTCCGCTTCTTCAGGACCTCTGACATCATGACTCGTTGGCTGTTGAAATAGAAGAATAAACACAAATGACCCGATATTGCCGAGCAGAGTACTTGGTGGGTCAGTCTGATGTCATGGACCAATCGCCATATTTGGGCAAAGACTAGGGGGTCCTCAGAGCTACTACAGGGGGTTCTCCAAATATTTGTGTGATATTTCTTTTTTTTACCTTAACCACTTGAACCCTAGCATCCCTTAAAGAGAACTTTAGCCAAAAATAGCAGATCTACAAGCTAGCAGGGGTCCCTGCGTTATCTCTCTCTCAGCTGGTGTGGTTCTCAATGGTTCTCAACCAGTGGTCCTTGAGGGGGTTCCTGGTGGTCCCCAGCTAAATGATGGAGAGTTGCTAACCAAGTGGACCCTTATAAATATTTAACTCTTGAGAGTGTAAAATGAAACCAAATGGACCCGTAAGGGTGCATTTGGTTTCATTTAACAATCATTTTACACCAAAGATTATTGTTAAACATCCACATTTTTTAATTAAATTATTGTTATTTTGATCAACGTTTGCCTGTCATCTGTCCTATTGGTACCAACATCAATACAGCATGGATGGAATTGTGGACAAAATCTTATCCAACGACAACAACATATTCTAAGTTTTGGGTCTGAGAGGCTAAACGGCGGTTCCGTGGCTCAAATGCCACACACAATAATGGACCTTGATATGAAAAGGGTTGAAAACTCCTGCTCTAGTAAACTGGACCCGAGTTGTCTCTGTAAATGGATCACTTTTATCTGTCTTTACCAAACAAAACAAAAGTTGATTACTTTTTATGCAATAATGCTCTTTTTCTTTTCTTGTTTTGAGGTATTAAAAAAGTCTTAAAAGTCCTTAAATTGTCACTTTACTGTCATCTTGGGACCCCCCCCCCCCCCCCCCCCCGCCGCAGAATCATGTGGGGACCCACAGGTTGAGAACCACTGCAATAGATCATAGAACATGCTGTTGCGCAGAATTTTATTCACATGTAATATTATTTTTCAAACCCACGTCCACTTTTTTATCCCATAAGCAATGCTGCCTGTTTGAATGCCTTTACCAGGTTGATAATGATGTGGATATAAAGTTTGAGAACAGAAAACATAACTAGTGTGAGGCTGGAAAAGGTCTGCCTTAAAATCAACACACAGGGGTCTTCGACGTTTTCAGGCCAAGGACCCCCAAACTGAGAGAGATGTGAAGCAGGGACCCCCTCTATATTGTTTAAAATTGTGTTTCAGATTAAACTTCTTTTTTTTTTACTTGGTCTGCTCTTTTTTCCGTTTACACCTTTTTTTTGCCAAAAATAGTAGATCTACAAGCTCACAACGCCTCGCAGCGCGAGGCGTTGTGAGCTTGTAGATCTGCTATTTTCGGCTAATGTTACCCTCAGAAAAGGGATGCTAAAAAAAATCCTATCACACAAAGATTTGGCGGACCCCCTGTAGTAACTCTGAGGACCCCCTAGGGGTCCCGGACCCCCTGTTGAAGACCCCTGACCTAATTATTAAAAGTGCAGATGAGGGAGGAGCAATTGTTGTTAAGTGGTCAGATGGGTGGGGCCGCAAACACTTTTGAGATTAGTGGGGGCCCTGATCTGGAAACGGTTGAGATCTAACCACTCCCCCACTAGCTTTACTGTCAGCCGTCAACACTAGAATAATCACACTTGATTAAACAGACATGCTTTTTAATTGCTAAATGTACAGTAAAATTTACAATTGACTATTTAAGCATTTAGCAGACGCTCCTAATCCCGAGCGATTTACAGTAAGCAAGGTAAACACGAGGTAATTAGACCCTCCAGAAAAATGTGATTATGCGATCGCAGAATTTACCGCATAATCAGTAAAATGGCGCATAATTATGCGGGGGTAACATTCTTTCAAAAAAGGCTGCATCGCGTAATATGCTTTACGCATGTTTTGCAATTTCACCGCATACAATTGCAAAAAAAACTGCATATTTCATCGCATAATCAAGAGTTTTAGCCCGCATAATCAAGGATTTTTTCCCGCATTTCTCTGGAGGGTCTAGGTAATACATAGAAATAGTAATCTTGGATCATAGGTAAACCAAGTCTTCAGTCTTAACAGTAGAATATCAGGGGGAAAAAAACAATAATCTGTACATTGAAACTATACACACCATAGGATGGTTGAAGACCAAGCGTGCTGCGGCATTCCAGGTCATTTGGAGGGGCTAAATCGCACGTGCCGGGAGGCCAGTAAAGAGAGAGTTACAATAGTGACGTTTTCATATGACTCACTGGGTGAAAAAGGTGATATACCTGGATACGTGGGCAAGGCATACACCCACCAAACATAAATGATTGGTGGAAGTATTTCAATGAATGCGGGAGAGGACTGTTTACCTAAAAATGCCTTTAAGATACCTGGATATGCGTCTCTCTTTTCTCTGCTAGGGAATCTCCCTTACATATGTAAATTAGAGGTTTGTTCAAACAATGGGAGGTGTGGGGTTCAGAGTGGGGGGGGGCTCAGAGAGAGAGAGAGAGAGAGAGAGAGAGAGAGAGAGAGAGAGAGAGAAACAGTGAACCAAAGTTGCATTGTGACATTCAAGGAAAAGCTAATACAAATATTTAAAAAAAAAAAATGTGTTCTTAGGTCTTGCATAGGTGAGCAGTGTTAGTTTACAGAAAGGACATACTAATAAAGCATGACACAAACACACACACACACACACACACACACACACACACACACACACACACACACACACACACACACACACACACACACACACACACACACAGACACACAGAGAGATCAGAGTGCAGTCTTGGGGCAAATATTGTACTTTTACTCCACTACAATTATTTGAAAACTTTAGCTACTAGTTACTTTGCAGATATAAATGATTACATTATAAAACATACATTAACCACTTTAGCCTTATTTTATACCTAGGCTATTTGAAAATAGCCGATCTACAAGCTCACAACGCGTCGTGTTGTGAGCTTGTAGATCGGCTATTTTCAAACATTTTAGTACTTGAACACATTTTGATACCAATACTTTTGTACTTTTACCAAGTACGTTTAAGGGTCATTAAATGGTTAAAATTATATCACAAACAAGGCTTACTTTATGTGTGTTTTCGTGTGTATTTTGGGGGGTAGAGATTTACATGCAGGCACAACATTTGCATGAAAGGTGTTGATGGGTTCAGTGGCCCTATTGTCTCAGGTCTCTCAGACAATAGGAGCTCCACCTCTATCACCATATTAACCACTTTAGCCCTATTTTATACATAGGCTATTTGAAAATAGCCAATCTACAAGCTTGTAGATCTGCCATTTTCAAACATTTTAATACTTTCACTTTTGGTACTTTAAGTATATTTTGATGCCAATACTTTTTTTAAACTTTTACTCAAGTAACATTTTGAACACAGGCCTTTTACTTGTTTTATTATGTTTATATTTTGTTTGTATTTTTATATTGTGGTATTGCTACTTTTATTTAAGTAAAATAACTGAGTACTTCTGCCATCACTGCCAAAAATACAGGTTACCACCAGTCATGTGGTTAATAAACTATTTAGTTTGTTTTCTAGTCTAGGCCCAGTAGTGCTCAAAAGAACAAAATGTAATGGACTTTTCTTGTAACAAGTAAGAGCATTTCTACATTACACTATTGATACTTTTACTTAAGTATAAAATGTCAGTTCTTTTTTTGTGCTTGTTGTTTAGTGCAAAGCATTAGTACCTCTACATAGTAACGTTTAACTTGTTAAAACTAACTAAACTAAGTAAATAGTTTATTTCCAATCTCTCTCTCTCTCTCTCCCTCTCTCTCTGACTGCCAACATTTAACATGCACATTCAAATGGTGGGGAGGGGAACATTTGTGTCTATCCAATCAGATGTGTCCAAACAGAGTTTTCAAACATTTGAACTGTTTGGGCGGTTGGGTGAATTCATTCTTCTCAACCATGTACTGCTGGCCTGTTGGTGATTTCGGACTAGCTTTGTAAATGGTAAGCTGCTATTTTATCTAATTGTAAATCATTAGTAGGTTATACTGTTTATTGTATTTACTTTGATCAGTTCTCTACAGTCTGTTTGATCAGTTGTAGGCTAGTGTTCCTTTACCTGTATGAGTTCAGATTGTTTTAAAACATGTGGCCTAGTCAAGTAGCTAGTCAATTCATATGCCATGATTTAATTTGTCAGCATAATGCAGTATAGTAAAATACACAGACTTTATACATTTTAGTAACTAAAGTTGGATTGCTTTGTAGTTTGTCTTTACTGTGGCTATATTGAATACAATGGCAAAGCATTGATTCATCCCACTAACCCCTAAAATGATATTTGCAGGGAGAATTCCATTGATTTCCCCACTGTTGACGAGGAAGTTTTATAAGGTACTACACACCCACACTCTTCATTTAACTTTTTTTTGTGCACTCCTGTTTCAGTTGAAGTTTTCTGAGTTGTAATTGCTGTTATATTATTTTACAGTTGTTGGCACCCAGCGGTACATGTGTGAGGACCTTTCGGAGTTTTAACAGGTAATCTCCAGAATAAATTGCAATTTGCAGGACAATGGCTTGGTTTTCAGCAGAAGATTCAGCAGACAGTCAGCAGGCAATACACACACACACACACACACACACACACACACACACACACACACACACACACACACACACACACACACACACACACACACACACACACACACACACACACACACACACACACACACACACACACAGTAGTGTGGTAGAGTGTGGTAATTGTATTAACATTGTTGTGTTCCGGTTTCAGTGGTTTTGTGGTTTAATTGTAATTCTTTTTTTCTTCTTCTGTTTTTCTTCAAGGCTTCAAGGACTGCCATTTTGGATCTTCAGCCCTCCAGCAGTCCAAAGTTCAGGAGATCATCTCCAAAAAGGACACAGAGCAACTCCAAAGATGGACTTCCATTTTGGATCTTCAGCCCTCCAGCAGGAAGAAGTTCACAAGATCATCTCCAGGACCTTGTACCAAACGCTGTGTTCTCCAGGACCCAATGCTTGACGACAAAGAGCTTGAGGACTATGTTTTTAGTGCAAACATTTTAACTCAAATCTTTGCTTCTGGGGTCCCTGGAACAAAATATATTTCTTTATTTTCTGTATTTCTTCCTGTGGATTATACCAGGGACACATGACTTGGATTTAGCTCTTCCTTGGACCCAGCCACCGTGGATTACATGAGTAGCCTACAAGTGACTTTTCACTGTTTTCCTTTTCCCGCTATTTTTCTTTGCTCTTCTTCATGTCACTACTTGCTGACTATATGTCAGTCTATGTGGATTATGCGGTCGACACACACTGACATTTTGCACCGTAATCCTGTGTATAACGCACTGACTTTTAACTTTTTTTTCCAAGCACCTTAACTAACGTCCATAAGTATATCATGCACAGTATACATTGCTGCTATGTTCATGCACATATCTTATCTCAGGTACTAGTGTGAGTATATAGACACAAATTTCACCCACTTTTTTTAATTAAACCTGTGATGTGACAATAAACCTGATTCTGATTCAGAATATTTGAATATATATATTTTTAGAGTGAACATTTTTAACTCAAATCTTTGCTTCTGGGTCCCTGGAACAAAATACTTTTCTTTGAAACAGTTTACCTTATCTGTGTGCTCCTGTTCCATTGTTTTGTATACATTTATTTTTCTTGATCAATAAACATAATTACATGAGTTCTGCCTATGTGTTTTTCTATATTGTTTGTGTGTGTGGATATATATATATATATATATATATATATATATATATATATATATATATATATATATATATATATATATATATAAATTAGTGCAGGTAGTGGGGGGGAACTATAAACCACCCCTCCCATTGGGGGTGGGGGGGGGGGGACAAGCCACAGCCCCTGGGGGGGGGGGGGGGCTTTAAACCACCCTTCCCACTGAGGGGGGGGGGGGGGTATAAACTAGGGGGTTTATACAAGAATTAGCATGCAGAATGTGGGGTGGGTGGGTGGGGTTATAAGCCACAGCTTCCAATCAAATGTAGTTTTCTGCACATGCTCAGAAGTGGTTGGGGTGGAAGGGTGAGAGGGGTGGGAGGGGTGGGTGTGTGAGGTCCTTGCTGGCAGACATGCAAATGAAGGTCTCAGAAATGGTACATACACCTGAATATGTGGGAGGTATGTGGGAGGTGGTACATTAATGAATGAGGGCAGCATACACACACATACTCCCTTAAGTATCAGGGGTATGCCTGAGGGATACCCTCCCAAAATCATTGCTTTTCACCCAGTGACTGATGTCTGGATAAGGAGCTGGGCTATAGTACCATTTTATTATATCTTTATGTGGCAGCTGGACATAAACCAAGACAAAATCCCCAAAGGGAAGAATACAGTAACATATAACTTTGACATTGGTGTAAGCCAGTAGAGATAATAATCAAGATAATAAACATGTATTTTATTTTGTTATATTTGATTAACATCTCAAATCAGGATCAAACAAGAAAACAAACTTTTTTTCTTGATTTGCATTTCACAAATGCCGAGTTGATACATAGGATCTATTTGAAATAAGCCATGGCATTATTAATATAAATACAAAATAAAAACATTATTGAATAAAGAGATTTAAAGGTAGGGTAAGTGATATTGTTGGGTTAAAACAAAAAGTATTTTGTTAAAAGGTTAAAGCACTATATTCTGATAGTAATCATTGCTATAGAGTGTTTGTTCAGTAACAGGAGTCTCCCCGTCTCTCCAGCTCTTTAATAAACAGAAAATACATTTTCTGGTAGGTGTCAAAATCTCAGCCAATCAGGAGAAAGTACCCATTCTTAAGCTTCATTTGTATAGTGTTCCAGTTCCAATTTTTCCTGCTCATTTCTTAGTGTCATCACTTCCAATTTCACTTGTCTAATCTATATCCTGATTGATTTCTCTATCCTGATTGGATAAAATTGGAAATGAAACTGAAACTGAAACAAAAATGCATTTTCTGTTTTATAAAGAGCTGGAGAGACATGGAGACTCCTTATATGGACAGGACACTATCGCTCCACTTGCCTCCAAACTTACCACAGACTGTTGATCAGTGCTTTGGCTAATACTTAGGCTTCTTTCCCCGCCTTCAATGTACTTACATATTCCTACAATTAATATAGATAATATAAAAACTACATTTGAACATTTTAGCCACAGCAGCTTGACTTCTTTTTGGCCGCAGCATCTTTTTGGCCGCAGCATCTTTTTGGCCGCAGAATCTTTTTATTCGATTAGTCGATTACCATGATCAGTCATAACCATAAGGACTTTCCAATGCAGCTACCACTGCCAAATATGGACTGTGATATGATCGGGCCTAGAACCTCTAGTAATAATAAAAATCACACCCTTTGATACATTTTGTCATCGATATGTGTTTATAATGTGTTTATAGCCATGTGTCACGTGAAGCTTGACCAATCACTTTGTTGACGTGTCTGACCAATCAGAACGTTGACGTGAACACGGACAAAGTCAGGTATAGAGCAGGATCCGCTAGCGCCGCTAAAAAAGGAACGGTTTTGGACATACAAGGTTTCCACCCGACAGCGACAAAATATTAGATCCACAGTGAAGATGAAACGGGACATCTGCATTCCAGGCTCAAGGAATCCTTTCAGCTAACCACGTTTTCGACTTCAAGATGCAAACGTGTTTTTCCTCGGGAGACAGCGTGCCCTCCACTGCCACCACCTGGTACTGTGTGTGCTTCAGCTGGGCGGGAAGCTTTCTGATGCGCTGGACGGCCCTGGCCGCGCTGTACCTGCCGAGGAGCTCCCTGGCCGCGGCCGGACAGCCGGGGTCCAGCACCAGCAGGCACAGAGTCCCGTTCCTCTTCTGTTCCAGTCCCACGATGGTCCGGCTGTGACCTTGGTGCTGCAGGTACAGAGGGGGTCGAGAGGTCTGTGTCACATGGAGGAGGGGCAACCTGGTGCCCCTTCCAGCAGAAAAGTACCGCTTCACCCAATCAAAGAGGCTGGGGTGGGTGTCTCCCGGGCCGGTGGTCTTGTGGAAGTCTACGACCTCGGCCCTGGCTCCCAGGGAGGTGAGGAGAACGTAGATCTCCGTGGCGCCGATCAAGGCCCGACTTCCCTGCAGCCGCCGGTCGAAGTGGGACGCGCCTTCTGGATCCAGGCCCTCCAGCCACGCGCCCTCGATCAGGCCCTGTAGCCGGGGGACGCTGGGGACGGCCTTCTCCGAGAGACGGTCGGCGAACGTCTTCATTCTGAGCAGAGAGGACAGAAGCATCTGGAAGTTCCGGTAGCCACAGCCCCAGCCTCTGTCCAAATCCGAGGCGCAGAAGTGGTCCGCCTCGGCACTCAGCCACACGTGGGCACAGTCTGTGGCCTCCCTCTGGTAGTACCCGTACAAGGCACCGATCATACCCCGAGTTCTGGTTCTACCGTCATCAAACCCCGGGGAAAAAGCCTCCATCGTCCCGTTCCTACCGTTGTGAAAGTCTCTGGACACGGCCTTCCCCTTTGTCTGCTCTATCCTATTCCAGCCTCTCAAGCCAAATTGTATCTGCACCGGTATCTTCTTGGGCTTTGCTCCCTTATGCTTAACCACATGCTTGGCCTCCTGCTTGACCTCCTGCTCCCGATGCCTCTGCTCCTCTATCACGCCGTACTCCAAGTGCAGCTCGACGTGCTCCTGCAGTGCCAAGGCGTCCGAACAGACCAGGGAACACATGGGACACTTGTAGCTCTCCTCGCCTTCAGCCGCCACGACGGTCTGCTCCTGGAGATGAGCCTCGACGTGCTCCTGCAGCATGTGGGAGATGCTGTAGACCCGAGAACAGATGGGGCAGATAAACTGGCCCAACTGAAACACATCGCTTTTGGCCATGTCTCCTATACACTGAATGAAATGACAGAGTCCAGGGCCTTTCTAACATGTGGAGTCATTATGTCATTGATACGTCATAGAGTCTTTCCGCTTGGCCAAGCCAACCATCACACAAATCGGTATACAGTATCTCTATATAGTCATTAAACTGGTCTTATTCCATTCTGATTGGCTAAGATTGGCTTCCAAAGTTTGCAGTAGTGATCCATTTTGAACAAAATGCCTCAAATCATGAACACAGCGTGCGATTTACGTGGAATTTTGCACACACATTAGCACTAGGCCGAGGAAGAAATGCCACAGAAAAAAACACCACACTCAGAAAAGGGGAAATCTAAGGAAAGCTAGTTGTACTGTCCAACTTGTGTAAATGCACGGTTTGTTACTGTTAAAATGTATGAATATATGTATCTATAAATCCAAACAATCTCTGAGTGAGTGAGTGAGTGAGTGACCAGCGTATCTCGAGAACCCCCTTTCTCGGCGTACGTATCACAGAGGACCGGAGGGAGTGATGTGCCAAGTAGGAAGTGGGTCGGCTCAGCATATCCGCAAATCCCCCATACTGTATATGGAGTACCCTGTTCAATAGTAGGTCATGTTACTGACCATAGAGATGCCACCTTTCAGGAGGCCAAAGGGGAGGTAAATCTCACTTCCCCCATAGAAAGGTGACATAATTCACTGCCTTCAACCCCACCCCCCCTTTTCTACTCTGTACATATAGTGTTATATATTTGTTGATGATATTGTATTTTGGTGTTATCTTTCATGCTATGTTAATTAATTGAATACATAGGACCTCAATGGAAACAAGTCCTCAGGACCTTTTCCTGGTGTTATCCTTTTAGACCAAGTGTATGACACTGGAGTCATTATGTCATTGATACGTCATAGAGTCTTTCCGCTTGGCCAAGCGTCTACGATGGTAGACGCTCGGCTGCCATGTTCGGGGTAGCAGCCTGGTCGGCAAAGAAAAAGTTGTAAATGTATGTTTCTAAAAAATCACGTTGAGACGGGCCGTTTTATTATCCCCAAAATGTTGCGTGAATGTTGTTTGTAGATTCCGACCATGTCGACTCAATCCCAGATTTCTGTATTTAAAGAATATTAACGCAGTAAGAACATATTTACTATGCTGTGTCTGTTTGTGTCTGTCGGTATGCAACTCTAAATATTTAACGTACGTTTCATAATGGCATTCTATGGGACTTGGATTAGGCTGAAACCATGGCCAAATATGAAGCCATACATCATAGATATGTCATGGATATATCATAGATGACTGCGTCACGGGCTGGCCGCATTAAGTCCAAGACATTCAGGCTGCTCCAGATTAATTCAGATACAACTACAACACAGGCCAGCCTGTGATGTTGATTAGACATTGTGCATTATACATGCTCCCACTGTCCACTATGGTGATACTGGTGCCGGTAGTGTCTCTGTTTGGCCTGCTCTACTCTGCTGCAGTGGATGAAGCCTTTCCACAGGGCTGTACAGGTGGCAGCGGTCTCTGTTATTACAGCCTGCTACTGCCAGTCACCATCGTAGTCTACGCCTTCTTCCACTTGTGGAGCTGGGTGGGGATTGAACTCTTCCGGCACAACTAGGATACAGCTTGTTTTGTCCATTTTATATGGTGATGATGGCTGTATGATTTCACCATCTGTAGGTTTTCGTGTACTGTTTTAGCTTAACCTGATTTGTAATGCCCAGCACCAGTAATCCTCTTTTTTTGTTTCCGCCAGGCCAAAAGGTATGGATGGCCGAGACTAAGTTTTGCACCCCCTCCGTCCGTCCGTCCGTCCATCCGTCCGTGTGTGTGTGTGTCCATATTTTATCTACTAATCTCCGGCACTGTTGGCTTGATCGTAGTGAAACTGTGCACACACACTCCCTGGATGCAGAGCAGAGCCTCTGCCCCAAGTTTTCACATGGGCCTGTTATGGCGCCACCAGGAGGCCACTTTTTGCTAAACTAATTTTTTGACAGTACTTTTTGTCCAAACATCACACAAATCGGTATTCAGTATCTCTATATAGTCATTAAACTGGTCTTATTCCATTCTGATTGGCTAAGATTGGCTTCCAAAGTTTGCAGTAGTGATCCATTTTGAACAAAATGCCTCAAATCATGAACACAGCGTGCGATTTACGTGGAATTTTGCACACACATTAGCACTAGGCCGAGGAAGAAATGCCACAGAAAAAAACACCACACTCAGAAAAGGGGAAATCTAAGGAAAGCTAGTTGTACTGTCCAACTTGTGTAAATGCACGGTTTGTTACTGTTAAAATGTATGAATATATGTATCTATAAATCCAAACAATCTCTGAGTGAGTGAGTGAGTGACCAGCGTATCTCGAGAACCCCCTTTCTCGGCGTACGTATCACAGAGGACCGGAGGGAGTGATGTGCCAAGTAGGAAGTGGGGTCGGCTCAGCATATCCGCAAATCCCCCATACTGTATATGTTCAATAGTAGGTCATGTTACTGACCATAGAGATGCCACCTTTCAGGAGGCCAAAGGGGAGGTAAATCTCACTTCCCCCATAGAAAGGTGACATAATTCACTGCCTTCAACCCCACCCCCCTTTTCTACTCTGTACATATAGTGTTATATATTTGTTGATGATATTGTATTTTGGTTATCTTTCATGCTATGTTAATTAATTGAATAATACATAGGACCTCAATGGAAACAAGTCCTCAGGACCTTTTCCTGGTGTTATCCTTTTAGACCAAGTGTATGACTGTGCTGTTTGCATTTTCTGTCTAATAACGTATTCAATTAATCAATCAATCCATATTTGGGCATGCCACACTCCATACATGGGCATAAAAGTGACATAGACTTACAGATACAGAAATATCTATGTATGGGCAACGGATACTGCTGATTGGTTGAAGCACATGATGTCACTTTATGCCCATATGGGTATATCATTCTGACGTCACATGCCATGCCTCGTATTTAAACTGTACACTTCTTCACAGAATCTCACATTGTGTCACAACAGCTGCAAACCCGGGACTCTGTAAATTACACATTTAGCTTTCTAAGAGAAGTAACCACCCCCGAAATCTTTTTGAAATGCAAGATACAATGGACGTGTACGAGGAAGAGGAACCTTCCTTTAGCGACCCAGAGGACTTTGTGGACGACATCGGAGATGAAGAACTTCTGTGTGATCTGCTGCAGGATAAGCCCCTGGAAGCCGACGGTATAGACTGTTGTTGTGTGGTGGTGGACAACGTTCCCCAGGTGGGCCCGGAGCGCCTGGAGAAGCTAAAGAAAAGCATTCACAAGATCTTTGGCGACATCGCCACCGAGTTCTATCCCGAGGCGGATGACGGTGTGACTAAAGGCTACGTCTTCATGGAGTACGCTACTACCGCTCAGGCCTCGGAGGCTGTGAAGAGCGCCGACGGCTACAAACTGAACAAGCAGCACACGTTCAAGGTCACCACGCTGACTGATTTTGACAAGTACATGAACGAGAGTAACGACTGGGAGCCTCCTGAGGAGCAGCCCTTCAAAGACATCGGTAACCTGCAGCACTGGCTTCTGGATCCCGACTGTTGCGATCAGTACAGCGTGATCTACGAGTCGGGACAGAGGACGGCCATCTTCTCCAACAACGCCACGGAGCCGATCGAGGAGAGAAAACAGTGGACAGTGACGTACGTGCGCTGGTCTCCTCAAGGCACCTACCTGGCGACCTTCCACCCGCGTGGCATTGCGTTGTGGGGCGGTGAGAAGTTCAAGGAGATTCAGAGGTTCAACCACCAGGGTGTCTCCCTCGCCGACTTTTCCTCCTGTGAGAGGTACGTGGTGACCTTCAGTCCACCACCGAATGACACGAAAGAGAACCCTCAGGCCATCGTCATCATCTGGGATATTAAAACCGGTCAGAAGAAGAGGGTGTTCCACTGCGAGAGCACTACACACTGGCCCGTCTTCAAATGGAGCCACGATGGTAAGTACCTTGCCAGAATGACACAGGATACATTGAGCATCTATGAGACTCCGTCTATGTTCCTGCTTGAATTGAAGAGTCTCAAGATCATTGGAATCAAGGACTTCTCGTGGTCTCCTGCTGACAACATCATAGCGTATTGGATGTGTTTGTCTGACGACAGCATCCCGGCCAGAGTGACCCTGATGCAGATCCCCTCACGTCAGGAGATCAGGGTTCGCAACTTGTTCAACGTAGTCGACTGCAAACTGCACTGGCAGAGGAACGGAGACTACCTCTGTGTGAAAGTGGGCAGGAACCCCAAGGGAACGCAGGGCGTCGTCACCAACTTTGAGATCTTCAGAATGAGGGAAAAGGGGGTTCCGGTTGATGTGGTGGAAATGAAGGAGAGCATCGTAGCGTTTGCGTTGGAGCCCAACGGCAGCAGGTTTGCAGTTGTCCATGGAGAGTCTCCTAGTCGCTACAACGCGTCCATCTACCACATCAAAAACAACGGCAAGATCGAGCTCATGAAAGTGTTTGAGAATCAGCAGGTCAACAGTATCTTCTGGAGCCCGCGGGGACGGTTCCTGGTGCTGGCGGGGCTCAGGAGCATGAACGGGTCCCTGGCCTTCGTGGACACGTCTGACTGCACCATGATGAGCACAGCAGAGCACTACACGGTGTCCAACGTGGAGTGGGATCCCACGGGCCGCTACGTAGTCACCTCCGTGTCCTGGTGGAGCCACAAGGTGGACAACTCTTACTGGCTTTGGACGTTTCAGGGCCGCCTGCTTCAGAAGAACAACAAGGAGCGCTTCTGTCAGCTGCTCTGGCGGCCCCGGCCGGCCACCCTGCTGAGCGAGGAAAAGATCAGGGCTATCAATAAAGACGTAAAGAGGTTTTCCAAGATCTTTGAGCAGAAAGATCATCTGAACCAGTCCAAGGCTTCCAAGGAGCTGGTGGACAAGCGCAGGGCCATGGTCGAGAAGTATTGGCTGTACCGCCAGGCCGCCAGTCAGGCGTACCAGGAACAGAGGGACCTCCGCCTCAAACTGAGAGACGGAGTGGACACCGACGAACTGGACAGTAACGAGGGTGATCAGTGAAGAACGGATTCCCCTCTGAGATCTGTAGTGCCCTGCACCAGTAATTCTCTTTTTGAGTGGTGCCAACCACTCATACATTTAACCTAGTGTGTTTGTCTGTCCGTCCGTCCGTGAGCTTGTAGATTGGCTATTTGAACTTACTGAAAATATTTTAATAAAATAGTAAAACATGGCAAAGAAGTTTAGGGCTAATGGGTAATGCCGCGTTCACACCGGCGGGAAGCTGAACAATGAATTAGCTTTTATTTTCAATGTTATCTCTATGCAAATTAGCGTTTAAAATGTTTTGATGAGCTTTTAAAAGCGTAAAATAGAAAAGCGTGCTCCATTTTCTCCCCAGACCCCTGCTTTGAAGGTTTTTATGTTTTGCCTTTCGAGCCTTAGGCGTTTTAAAGCTCAATTCTAGCCAATCAGAGCACAGCATGATCTGAGTAGGCGGGGACTAGTTCATTCAGCCAAAAAGAATGTCAGCCCTCGGCTCGCAGCAGACGCGGAGATGGGGTTCCGAAAGAAAAATCATATGTTTTTTAAATAAAAGCTGTATATGTAATATTAATGGTGATTTGGCAAGAACACGGCATGCATATGGTCGGAAATAAGAGAATATACAACCAACAAGTCGTGGAAGGTGAGAAAATCGGTTGTGTTGTGACGGCCTCTCACCCCAGCTCTCCCGGGGAGAAGCCTTGCTCCCAGGGAGAGGACTGTCACACGGTCCGCCGCGGTCCCGGTTCTCACCGGGCGGAGCGGGGTATTGCAGCCTATGTGACCATTGAACGCCGGACGCCAAACACCCAGTGGTGGAAAAAGTACTCAAATGTTTTACTTAAGTAAAAGTACCGATACTGCAATGTAGAAGTACTCTGTTACAAGTAAAAGTCCAGAATTAAAAATGTACTTGAGTGAAAGTACAAAAGTATTGGCATCAAAATGTACTTGAAGTACCAAAAGTAAAAGTAGTAAATATTTGAAAATAGCCGATCTACAAGCACACAACGCGTCGCGATGCGACGCGTTGTGAGCTTGTAGATCGGCTATTTTCAAATAGCCTAGGAATAAACTAGGGCTAAAGTGGTTAATGTACGTTTCATTATATCATAGTTTATATCTGAAAATTAAATAGTTACTAAAGTTTTCAAGTAAATGTTGTGGAGTAAAAGTACAATATT
Organism: Gymnoscopelus microlampas; assembly: GCF_963454915.1. NCBI lineage: Eukaryota > Metazoa > Chordata > Actinopteri > Myctophiformes > Myctophidae > Gymnoscopelus > Gymnoscopelus microlampas. The sequence goes on along the minus strand of NC_139957.1, from coordinate 45,331,261 downwards.
TGCCTCTGAGATGTAGTGGAGTAGAAGTAAAAGTATTGGAAATTGGAAATACTCAAGTAAAGTACAAATACCTCAACCTTTTACTTAAGTACAGTACTTAAGTAAATGTACTTAGTTACTTTCCACCACTGCAAACACCCACCCACAAAAATGAATATTAAAGTTATATACTACTACATACTGTCATTAAATGAATGATTAATTAATTATAACATGTATCACCGACACACCAGTGTGTGTGACTATGATCAATCTGGCTGTCCTGCTCTGAGACGTGTGTGTCTCTCTCCCCGCTGCAGCCTGCAGCTCGTCTTCTGCATGTGTGTGGATGTTGTGGTGGTAGCAGTGGTGGAAAAAGTACTCACATGTTTTACTTAAGTAAAATATAAAAAGTGCAATGTGGATATATATTCTGTTACAAGTAGAAGTCCCGTATTAAAAATGTACTTGAGTAAAAGTACAAAAGTATCTGCATCAAAATGTACTTAAAGTACCAAAAGTAGAAAATAATCATTATGCAGGAAGTCCCATTTCACAGGTTTTCAAATGTATAAAATGTATGAAAATCGTTTGAAAATAGCAGAGCTTGTAGGTCGGCTATTTTATGAATGATCAGGAGCCTCCCGTCTGATCCGCTGATGATCCAAGTTGTCACTATGACATGAGTCTTTAAAACCCCTTTATTTATACCATATGTTATCCACGAAAAGTAGTTGTTTTGTGAGGGAATAATTTCAATTGGTTCGTTACGTTCAGATATCAATTAACTAATCGCTTCATCTCATTGCAAAATAAAATAAAAACACAAGACAGAATCAACAACAAGCCAGCAACCAACAATTGTTTCATCATTGTCAATGAAAAATAATATAATAATAATAGTAGTCATGTATACTCCCAAAATGTAGTTAGACTGTACACATTCTCATCCATTTGTAGCTCCCATACAAATTACTCTTTTCCATTATTTTAAAAACCTTGCAATTGGTGACCAGTCTCTAACAAAATCAGCAGCAAGAGTGCCTCTTAATAAGACCTATGGTTATTACATTCGAACCTCACATGTGATTGGCTGAGAAGCCTATTAATGTATTTTGTTCCCTCATGCATCCGACAAAGCCATATATATATACATATGTCACAGGGAAATTGGCATTGCAGGGAAATTGAACGCACACGTGATAATAGTTATTGTCCATGACGGAGGCGCGCCGACTCAGCAGAGCTTGAGGCCGAGGAGGCGCGCCCTCGCGCCTCCAGGCGCGAGTGCCCGCGCCGACCGGTCGAAGGTTTGCTAGTCAAATCAGAGCCGTCCGAGTTGTGAACCGATAGGGGGAGAATAGATCTTTTCATGGGTTAGTCTATGGTTACTATCCAGTGTTCACGACGATATATAAATATATATGACATTCTGACGTCACATGTGATTGGTTGAGAGGTGTAACTTAGACCACTCTGCACATATTTCTGGCAAGACCATATATGATTATTACATTCCAACCTCACATGTGATTGGCTAAACTGCTTATTGAAGGGTTTTTTTGTTTGTTTTTTCATGCATCCGACAAAGCCATATATGGGTATGACATTCTGATGTCACATGTGATTGGATGAGAGGTGTTACCTAGGCCACACCTCATATTTAAACTGTACACTTCTTCACAGAATGCCACAACAGCTGAAAACCCCATACAGTTTAAGTTACACATTTAGCTCCGCTTTCTAAAGAGACGTAATCACCACCGAAACCTTTTTGAAATGCAAGATACAATGAACGTGTACGAGGAAGAGGAACCCTCCTTTAGCGACCCAGAGGACTTTGTGGACGACATCGGAGATGAAGAACTTCTGCGTGACCTGCTGCAGGACAAGCCCCTGGAAGCCGATGGTATAGACTGTTGTTGCGTGGTGGTGGACAACGTTCCCCAGGTGGGCCCGGAGCGCCTGGAGAAGCTAAAGAAAACCATTTTCAAGATTTTCTCCAAGTTTGGCGAAATCACCGCCGAGTTCTATCCCGAGGCGGATGACGGTGTGACTAAAGGCTACGTCTTCATGGAGTACGCTACTCCCGCTCAGGCCTCGGAGGCGGTGAAGAGCGCCGACGGCCAGAAACTGGACAAGCAGCACACGTTCAAGGTCACCACGCTGACTGATTTTGACAAGTACATGAACGAGAGTAACGACTGGGAGCCTCCTGAGGAGCAGCCCTTCAAAGACATCGGTAACCTGCAGCACTGGCTTCTGGATCCAGACTGTTGCGATCAGTACAGCGTGATCTACGGATCACGCTGTACAGAGTCGGGACAGAGGACGGCCATCTTCTCCAACGACGCCACAGAGCCGATCCTGATCGAGGAGAGGCAATACTGGACAGAGACGTACGTGCGCTGGTCTCCTCAAGGCACCTACCTGGCGACCTTCCACCCGCGTGGCATTGCGTTGTGGGGCGGTGAGAAGTTCAAGCAGATTCAGAGGTTCAACCACCAGGGTGTCTCCCTCGCCGACTTCTCCCCCTGTGAGAGGTACGTGGTGACCTTTAGTCCACCACCGAATGACACTAAAGAGAACCCACAGGCCATCGTCATCATCTGGGATATTAAAACCGGTCAGAAGAAGAGGGTGTTCCACTGCGAGAGCACTACACACTGGCCCGTCTTCAAATGGAGCCACGATGGTAAGTACCTTGCCAGAATGACACAGGATACATTGAGCATCTATGAGACTCCGTCTATGTTCCTGTTTGAATTGAAGAGTCTCAAGATCATTGGAATCAAGGACTTCTCGTGGTCTCCTGCTGACAACATCATAGCGTATTGGATGTGTTTGTCTGACGACAGCATCCCGGCCAGAGTGACCCTGATGCAGATCCCCTCACGTCAGGAGATCAGGGTTCGCAACTTGTTCAACGTAGTCGACTGCAAACTGCACTGGCAGAGGAACGGAGACTACCTCTGTGTGAAAGTGGGCAGGAACCCCAAGGGAACGCAGGGCGTCGTCACCAACTTTGAGATCTTCAGAATGAGGGAAAAGGGGGTTCCGGTTGATGTGGTGGAAATGAAGGAGAGCATCGTAGCGTTTGCGTTGGAGCCCAACGGCAGCAGGTTTGCAGTTGTCCACGGAGAGTCTCCTAGCCGCTACAACGCGTCCATCTACCACATCAAAAACAACGGCAAGATCGAGCTCATGAAAGTGTTTGAGAATCAGCAGGTCAACAGTATCTTCTGGAGCCCGCGGGGACGGTTCCTGGTGCTGGCGGGGCTCAGGAGCATGACCACCGGGTCCCTGGCCTTCGTGGACACGTCTGACTGCACCATGATGAGCACGGCAGAGCACTACACGGCGTCAGACGTGGAGTGGGATCCCACGGGCCGCTACGTCGTCACCTCCGTGTCCTGGTGGGGCCAGAAGGTGGACAACTCTTACTGGCTTTGGACGTTTCAGGGCCGCCTGCTTCAGAAGAACAACAAGGAGCGCTTCTGTCAGCTGCTCTGGCGGCCCCGGCCCGCCACCTTGCTGAGCGAGGAAGACATCAAGGCCATCAACAAAGACCTAAAGACGTTTTCCAAGATCTTTGAGCAGAAGGATCGTCTGAACCAGTCCAAGGCTTCCAAGGAGCTGGTGGACAAGCGCAGGGCCATTGTCGAGAAGTATTGGCTGTACCGCCAGGCCGCCAGTCAGGCGTACCAGGAACAGAGGGACCTCCGCCTCAAACTGAGAGACGGAGTGGACACCGACGAACTGGACAGTAACGAGGGTGACTGGGAGGAGGAGACTGTAGAGTTCTTTATCAGTGAAGAACGGATTCCCCTCTGAGATCTGTAGTGCCCTGCACCAGTAATTCTCTTTTTGAGTGGTGGAAACCACTCATACATTTGACCTAGTGTGTTTGTCTGTCCGTCCTTCCGAACACGGCAACAACAGCTGCAGTTGAATGCAATTACACTGATTCAACACAACACAGACAGTGCAACACAAGCGGCACTTGAAGGGACATTTCGCCGATTTTGCAACTAGATCTTCTTTTAATGAAGTTTAGGACTAAAGAAACAAGATCCTGTTTCTTTTTTGTGTGTATAATCTGTGTTTTTAGATATCTAGTAATCTTCGAACATCTCGTGACGTTATTTACGTTATTTCCGCACTACATATCTCGACGCGTCTCACACAGACCAGCTCCAAAGACCGCCCCAATGGGGTGCCCGTAACACTTTGTTCAACCTTCTTTCCCCACACGGCCAGTCACTCCCATTAGCTGCGCCCAGCGGGCAACCCCCCTTGCAGAGTGAGACTTTACTTGAAAGTTGACATGAAATAATAATCCTGTGTAGTGTTTCATAAGCGCAAGTGTGAAAAAAAAATACAGCGTGGAGTGGCAGCGCTGGTAAACAAGCAGCCAGTGTTGCCAGATATTGTGAGAGAAATAAGCAACCAGGTCTATGAAAACAAGCCCAAAAGAAGTAACTTGGCCAAGAGCACTTTACCTAGACATGGGATATTATATATTTGAAAATTGCCGATCTACAAGCTCACAACGCTTCGCGACCCATTGCGAGCTTGTAGATCTGCTATTTACAAAAAAATCTTGAGGGGGAAAAAGTGCAAAATGTGGAATATTTTTGACACATATTTGTTAGGGGCTCCCTGGCACAAATTATAATTTCAGATGGGGGTCTGTGGAAAAATACATGAACGAACCACTGGTTTAAACAACAATCAAAACATTTGGAAACAAGCCCAAATATCAACTACATTTTAGAAAGAAGCCGCTTACAATAAGCAGACATGGCAACACTGGCATGCTGCGTGTATGTTGTTGAAGATCACACCCACAGGCAGCCTCCACTCCCCCACTGCCCCCCCCCACTGCCTTGGTGCACTGCCCCCAGGAGGGGCAGTGCACCAAAGCATTATGGTCATTAGTATTGCAGCGTTCCAGTCAAATCATAGTCAAACACTCAGATTTCATTATTTTTCTGGCCATAGGGTGCAAATTTTAAATTGTTCTACTGTTAACTACTACAAATACTATTAACATTGAGTGATTGCAGTTTCTTCCAGGGGTGAAATACTCCTGCACTTAAATACACGCACGCACACACGCAAGCACACATTACAGTCATTTAGCAGACGCTTTTATCCAAAGCGACTTAATATAAGTGCATTCACACACACACACACACACACACACGCGCGCGCGTAACATTCGGACCTGCGAGGCGCACCCTTCACACACACAAGCCAGCACTGCACAAGTGCAAGCCAGCACTGCACCCGTGCGTGCACACACACACACACACACACACACACACACACACACACACACACACACACACACATACACGTAACATGCGGACCTGCGAGGCGCACCGTTACTCCGAACCGCACCGAACTTGCCACCAACACTGGTCAGGGATCTGCCGTCACAATAGCCACACCATAGGGATAGGGACAGGCTGTAATTGCTTAAGCCTCGGCCCCTCTGTGTTCCTATTGACTGCTGACATGCCGGCACCTTTTTTTCCCGATACCGATTTTCTATCTAAGAACTAGAGTTTTTTTTTTTCAGGCTGAGTACATGTCTATGCACATAATCATTCATCCAGCGGAGTGGCTGGATGATTTAGGCTACACTTGATCACACGTCAACGTCTTTAACCCATAAAGACCTGAGGCGATTCTTTAAAAAAATCTAAATCCTAACAGTTTTTTGAAAAAATATATAAAAAATATTTTTTTCACGATTTTTCAAAAATAGCAGATCTACAAGCTCATAGCGCGGCACTCGGTGCCGCGCTATGAGCTTGTATATCTGCTATTTTTGAATAGCCAAAGACATCTAAAGTGACACAGATGCGTTCCAGGTATCAATGGGTCAACAAGCTGCATTTTCAGATGGCGCCTAGTCATTTATTTGGAACATGGCATTTCTACCTCTGAGACCCCAATTTATATTGTAAAATCAATGATAATGTAACTTTCACTAAGGGTTCACTAATGTAACCCTTTGATCCAGAAAAGACTAGGAACCACCAGTATAGAGGAGTATTGTTGACTCCTCCGCTCGGGAACCTTCCATTTCCCAAGCAGCCTCTGTACCTTCTGAGACACTACTGTGTAATTATCTTACACCCAGTGGTGGAAAAAGTACTCACATTTTAAGTAAAAGTATCAATACTGCAATATAGAAATACTCTGTTACAAGTAAAAGTCCGGAATTGAAAATATACTTGAGTAAAAGTACAAAAGCATTGGCATCAAAATGTACCAAAAGTAAAAGTACTCAAATGTTTGAAAATAGCAGATCTACAAGCTTGTAGCTAAAGTGGTTAATGTATGTTTTATAATGTAATAATTGATATCTAGAAAGTAACTAGTAACTAAAGTTTTCAAATAATGATAGTGGAGTAAAAGCACAATATTTGCCTCTGAGATGTAGTGGACGTAGAAGTACAAGTATAGACAATTGGAAATACTCCAGTAAAGTAAAAGTACCTCAAAAGTGTGCTCAAGTATAGTACTTGAGTAAATGTACTTAGTTACTTTACACCACTGCCTGTTCCTCATGTTCTTCATTCTTGTGTTTTCTCTTCTCTCTTCTTCCACAGGTTGCCTGTGACGATGCCCAGGAACAACAGCAGTCCAAGGTTCCTGTTTGACGCAAACTTCTCCCAGCAGTCCTCTGGCGCGTCCATGTCCAGCGTGTAGATCTGACGCGCGAGGTGCAGGGCGGCCACGGAGAGTCCAGCGTAGTACGGTAGAGTCTGCTCGGCGTTGACCCCCGCCACGACCAGTCCCGACACCATGGCCACGGCGAAGCCGCTCAGCCACGGTTTGGTCCGATCCCCGAACCTCAGCGCCGTGGACTTGACCCCTATCCGGACGTCGTCGCCTTTGTCCTGGTGAGCGTAGACGGTGTCGTAAATCAGTGTCCACATCACCCCCGACAGATACAGAGGCAGACACACCGACCAGTCGCAGGAGCCCCGGACGGCGGCCCAGCCCAACAGCGCTCCCCAGTTGAAGGTCAGACCCAGCACCAGCTGTGGCCAGTACGTGACTCTCTTCGCCAGCGGATAGACGGTGATCAGAGGCGTCGCCGCGGCGCCGAGCGCCACGCTGTAGTCGTTCAGACGCAGCAGGACGCCCAGCGCCAGAGACAGCTGGCCTCCGAGGAACAGCAGGGCCCGCGTCCGAGAGATCTCCCCCGAGGCGATGGGACGCGCGGCGGTCCGGGACACCCGCCGGTCGAAGTCCCGGTCCCACATGTCGTTGACGGTGCAGCCGGCGCCTCTCATCAGCAGAGCCCCCGCGGCGAACAGGGCCAGCGTCCCCGGGCGGGGCAGGCATCCGGGGTCCGCGGCCAAGCCGATGCTCCACGCGCACGGCAGGTACAGCAGCCACGCCCCGACGGGTTTGTCCAGCCTCATGAGCCGGAGGTACGGCCGCACGGCCGCCGGCGCCCGGTTCACGATCGCTGCTGGAGCTGCCGACAGGCCGAACCGTTGTCCGTTCTCTAGCTTGACCGATGGGCGAAAGCCTCGCGGCAGGCTGCTGAAACCTCTTGACTCTACTGGAGTCGGGTCAGTCCTTCTGTCCTTCGGGAGGGAGCGGCCGGACAGAGAAGACGGGTGGCCGAAGCAGGAGCCATGGTGTGCTGTCCTGAAGGAATGTGAAGTCAACTGCCAGGTGAACTTAGCATGATGCATGCTGAGGTTCTCTTCAACGTCAGGCCCATGAACATCCTGTATTAAAATCCCCTTGTGGGTCGACGGAAGAAGGTGTACGCCACAAACGTTGACACGCCCATGTATGGAGAGGTGGCCGTCAGATCAGCTGCACCGATGTCAGATAAAACAAGAAACCGTTGCCTAGCAACGCCAATTTGCACATATGAGGTGCACTGTGTCCTTTTCATGCCCATATATGGAGTTCTGTGTTAGCCATGCCCAAATATGGAATCAAATATGATGGCATTAGATAGATAATGTGATGGCCTCAAGTGCCGTACTTGAGTAAATGTACTCAGTTACTTTCCATCACTAGACAAGATAGACTGTGAAAGATAGAAGAAGAAGCCGGCGACATTGACGCCGGGGCCATGTTGCTGTTGGTTGCATCATTTGATTGGTCCCCATGGACCAGTGGCTTGAATCCGCCTCATTGGTTCACACAGGCCTTTTTCACATGTCTTTGAATGCACATAGCAGCACCGTGCCCCCTCTCTCAGACACACACAAAGATACACACTATTTATTCTCACGCACGCACTTACTCAGTGGCGTGCACAGACATTTTGAGGGGCAGGTGCTCAAGTAAATTATACTTTTTTTGTTTACTTGGTCTTCTCTTTTTTCCCTCTACACCCATACCTCTTTGCCAAAAATAGCAGATCTACAAGCCCACAACGCCTCGCAGCGCGAGGCGTTGTGAGCTTGTAGATCGGCTATTTTTACTGGCTTTTTACTGGCTAAAGTTCTCCTCAGAAAAGGTAGTTTTGAGTGGTTATGGTAAAAAGAATAATCATATCACATAAAGATTTGGCGGACCCCCTGTAGTAACTCTGAGGACCCAAGAGGGCAAAGGGCAGGTGCTCTAGCACCACCTAGAGTCTATCTGTGCACGTCCCTGCACTTACTGTATGCACACTGTGGTTTTCAAACTGTTTGTGTCCACAGAGAACACCAAGGAGCAAGTCAAAAATCTAAAGGCACACCTGTAATCATAGCGAAAATAGCAGTTCAACAAACTCTCATTTAATCACAATGTGACACATCGTGTGCTTGTAGATTGGTTAATATAACATTGTTTTATTTTTCATTTTGAAAACAAATATGTAGTGCTATTTCATGGCTTGTCTCTATATTGGACTGAATTCTCTGCTAGAATCGAACACACTTGGTTAAATTAAAACGTTATCTAGTTGGTATTTATTACTGAGTGCTTGTTGAACATCCAGGGGCAAACAAGGTGTTATTGTCATACACTCCCTAAGCAGCCAAAATAAGGTGTTATTGTCATACACTCCCTAAGCAGCCAAAATAAGGTGTTATTGTCATACACTCCCTAAGCAGGCTGCAGGCAGGCTCTGTTTTCCCTCCCCCTCCTACCCCAAACCTTGCTTGAGACAGACAGGCAGTGTTGCCAAGTCTCCTTAATGTAAGCATCTTTGGGTTTGTTTTTCTGTAAAGCCGCGTGTAAATACTGGGAGTTGTAGCTTGTTTCTTGAATGTAGTTTTTTATTTGGGCTTGCTTCCAAATGTTGTTTAAACCAGTGGTTATCAAATATTTTCATGGCAAAGACCCCCAAATTAATATAATCCCCATACAAGACTTGTGTTGTTAAAATGTTTCCAAAATATTAAAATTTGTATCAAGATTTCTTTCTACAAGCTCTCAACGCGTCGCAACACGATGCATTGTGAACTTGTGGATGGGCTTTCAAACGGTCAATTTATATAGGGTCCATGTGGTAAAAGTGCTGGTCGCTTCTTTTGGGCTTGTTTTCGTAGACCTGGTTGGTTGCTTGTTTCTCTCACACAATCTGGCAACGCTTCCCCACACCTGCTTGAGACAGACATCAACAATTTGACCCTGTAACTCTGTTGTATTCTGAAGGAAAAGAGTGAAATAAACAACTTGTAAAGTTGACTTTCAACCTCGTGGAAGTTGATTGGAGTTGTCATGGAGTGATGACTGCTAAAAAGGTGTGTGACAGACAGTTGAAAGAGAAGTTAATCAATCACCACAAACTGTTTGGTGTTTTCTCTCTTGAGTGGGATTCTGCAGGTGGATTAGTCTACCTACAGATAGCTGATTAGCAGTGTTCATTTTGACAGGATGGACTCGTAATGTCTGATTTTACACTTGGTTGCATACTGAAAATAGCAGATCTACAAGCTCACAACGCATTGTGCTGCGACGCGTTGTGAGCTTGTAGATCTGCTATTTTCAGAGCGCAACCTCCGAGCGCAACCAAACATAAAATGACTTGTCTTTTAGTTCTACTGGATCTCTTCTCCACTATAGTCTCAGTTCTACTGGATCTCTTCTCCACTAGTCTTAGTTCTGCTGGATCTCTTCTCCACTAGTCTTAGTTCTACTGGATCTCTTCTCCACTAGTCTCAGTTCTACTGGATCTCTTCTCCACTAGTCTCAGTTCTACTGGATCTCTTCTCCACTAGTCCCTCACTAACAGTTTAGTCTAGTTTTTAATTTGTTGACGGAATTGCCAAACAAGTCCTTGGCCACTGTGCTACACCAGAATGCTATGTGTGTAGGACTAAACATCAACCAGGATGAACATGTTACCAACAAGCATCTACGGGGGGCTACCAAGGAGAAGGGAGGAACGTACTGGCCAGCTATGGAGCCAGATGCAAAGCATGTCGATGACTGGAGACTGGCGTGCTTGTCTGAGGACCAACTAGACATTCGGAGGCCTCCTATCTCTCTATCCATGGGCTCCACAGTTTGACCATCACTCACACAACTGATGAAGTCACGTCGAAGAAGAACAGCTCAAGCAAGGTAGGAACCTTTGTGCTTTCCTCAAGCTGTTGCTCTATTGCTGGGGACCAATGACTGGGTGACGATGTGACTTTGTGGCTCTGTTAACTTAAGTGAACGCATTAAGACCTGGAACGCATCTGTGTCACTTTTTGATTTGAGCTAAAAAGCATAATTTTACACTTTGGCTATTCAAAAATAGCAGATCTACAAGCTCATAGCGCGGCACCGAGTGCCGCGCTATGAGCTTGTAGATCTGCTATTTTTGAAAAATAGAGAAAATGTGTGCAAATCATTGAATATATATATTTTTAAAGCGAACATTTTTAACTCAAATCTTTGCTTCTGGGGGGGTCCCTGGAACAACATATTTTGAGATGCGGTTTCCGCGGCCAAATACAAATAATTCTGGGGGTCCTTGACATGAAAAAGATTGAGCATCACTGATATAGAAACATACGTCTTTTAGAAAACTGTTGGGATTTAGGAGACGTGTAGAATCGGCTTCAGGTCTCAATAGGTTGACAGAGCCACAAAGTCACAGAGAACGTTACATTCACAGGTCTTACCGATGATACTAATGACAGGTTCTGTTCCATTCTGGTCAAACAGAGTCAGGGTGCTGAAATTGTGCATGTTGGCTCACTGCAAACACTCTGCTACACCAGTGGGTCTCAACGGGTGGTCCAGGGACCCACATGGTTCCTTGAGGAGGTTCCAAATGGCTGTGCTGTGTTGTTTCTGCTGGTGTGTTGTTGTTGATGTAGAAGGTTGTGAGTTGTGAAATGGTTGCTGTATTGGTTCATATGATCGGCTCATGATTGGCTTCCGTCTATGTATATAGGCCTATTCCTCATGGCCTTTTTTCTTTCTCTCTCTCTCTCTCTCTCTCTCTCTTGCAATCTTTCCCCCCTCTTTCTAGATGCTGTAGTTCTGCTTACGTAATGTGGTTTTAATTGCAGTTTAAAAGTCTCCCATCAGTGATGTGTTGGAGATCACATTACCACCTATATGTATACTCTCTCAAGATGGGAACCTTGTTTTGTTTTTGTTTTGTTTTTATTGCTGGGCTGCTGCTTGTTTTCCAGCAAGGGTTCTCAACCTTTTCAGGCTGCGGCCCCCAAAATAATCATATTTGAACTGGGGACCCCCCATAATAATCATATTTGAACTGGGGACCCCCCATAATAATCATATTTGAACTGGGGACCCCCCATAATAATCATATTTGAACTGGGGACCCCCCATAATAATCATATTTGAACTGGGGACCCCCCATAATAATCATATTTGAACTGGGGACCGCCCACCCTGACAAGCACTTGGAATTGTAGGAGTGAGGGCGATCTACAATGTGAGCTTGTAGATCGGCTATTTTTTTTCTCTTTTCTTATATTATTTGACAGTTTGGCCAATGTTTGACTATAGTTTTTATAGTATAGTTTGTTGATGCAGTAATGGTCTTTTTAATTTAATTTATTTCTTTCTCTTTTAAATGTTTATATTAAAAAGGTCTTAAAAGTCCTTAAATTGTAACTTTATTGTCATTTGGGGACCCTCCCAAAATCATGTGGGGACCCCCCTGGGGGTCCCGACCCACACACTGAGAACCACGCTGTGTTCTAATGTGGTTGAAGCTGTTTTCAGTCAGTGGATGTGTTGTGTCTGCTGTTAGTGAGTTAACAGGGAACAGTATGTGGCTCTTGGTCAGTTCAATTAGCCTACGGCAGGGGTCTTCAACGTTTTCAGGCCAAGGACCCCCTAGCTGAGAGAGAGATGAAGCAGGGACCCCCTCTATAGTATAAAATTGTGTTTCAGATTAAACTTTTTTTTTGTTTACTTGGTCTGCTGTTTTTTCCCTCTACACATATACCTCTTTGCCAAAAATCTACAAGCTCACACACATACCTCTTTGCCGATCTACAAGCTCACAATGCCTCGCAGCGTGAGGCATTGTGAGCTTGTAGATCTGCTATTTTTGGCTAAAGTTCTCCTCAGAAAAGGGATGCTATAGGGTTCAAGTGGTTAAGGTAAAAAAAAAAAATCATGTCACACAAAGATTTGGCGGACCCCCTGTAGTAACTCTGAGGACCCCCTAGGGGTCCCGGACCCCCTGTTGAAGACCCCTGGCCTACGGTATATGTTGCTAGTGGCTTTGAAATATGACATTATTCAACATGTCAGTATTTTATTTGTATACTTAA
>NC_139957.1:45308551-45313551 GCF_963454915.1 Gymnoscopelus microlampas | reverse complement strand
AAAACATTTTTAGATATGTATTTGATCCGCGGACCCCCTTCTCAACACGTTTTGTTCCAGGGACCCCCCAGAAGCAAATAGTGGGGTTACAAATGTTCGCTTTAAAATAATATATATATACAAAGATTTTCAAGATTTCGAAAATAGCAGATCTGCAAGCTCATAGCGCGGCACTCGGTGCCGCGCTATGAGCTTGTAGATCTGCTATTTTTGAGTAGTATAAGTATAAGTATAAAATAATGGATGACGCGTCCCCGGTTTGAATGCGTTAAGACGTCTGGTGCGTTGGTGCTCTCTCTCCCACGTTGGTTCTGTTCATTATTTGTTCCCCATGCCAGCTAGAGAGATGCAATACAGCATGAATTCATGCATGATTTATTATCTGTGTGTGTGTGTGTGTGTGTGTGTGTGTGTGTGTGTGTGTGTGTGTGTGTGTGTGTGTGTGTGTGTGTGTGTGTGTGTGTGTGTGTGTGTGTGTGTGTGCTCTCGATGTGGCAGTGAAGCGGTGCTCAGCCTGTGTAGCGTGACTAATTGAGTGTATGTGTTTATTGTATATATTTCAGTTTAGGGGAAAAAATTACTGACATTTCTGACTTCAGAGACTCGCGTACCTATTGGTATTGCGATGGTCTGAACCACTGATATCTGTTAATTGGTAAAACATGTATAAATAAATAAAGTTCTACCCGTTACAAGCATTGACCTAGCTGTGCCTCCAGCTAACTCTCAGTGACAACGCGCCGAAATAGAAAACAGAAACTGGGGTTCTGTTCCCAAGCTGGATATGATTAAAAAAAACACACAGAACACAAAGAGACATTTATTTCCATATAGGACAGACCTTAACCCATTACGACCGGGAACGCATCTGTGTCATTTTAAGGTTTATTTGGCTATTTTTTTGAAAAAAAATAGATTTTTTTGGGGGGAAATCGTTGATTATATTATTTTAAGGTATTTTTCTTTTACTCTAATCTTTGCTTCTGGGGTGGAGGGGGGGGGGGGGGGGGTCCCTGGAACTAAATATTTTGAGATGGGGTCTGTGGGACAAATACATAATTTCTGTGGTCCTTTGAGAAGCACTGATATTATAGCAACGTACGTTTAAAAAAGAAATAACTGTTAGGATTTAGAAGACATTTTTAGGACCCCCCAGGAGCAAAGATCTGAGTTAAAAATGTTCGCTTAAAAAAATATATGCATATTCAAAGATTTGCACACATTTTCATATTTTAAAGAAAATTGCAGATCTACAAGCTCATAGCGCGGCACTCGGTGCTGCACAATGAACTTGTAGATCTGCTGTTTTTGAATAGCCAAAGACATCTTAAAATGAGACGGATGCGTTCCCGGATTGAATGGGTTAGGAAACATACTGCAGACCTACTTTGCTTTAGTCCAAAGTTAAACTTATTGCATTGATTCTCTAACTTTTTATGTTTACATTTCAAGGACCTCCTGTTTGATATGCATTACAGCCGGTGGTCCTCAACCTTTTCTGGGTCAGGGACCACTTGAGAATCCCTAAAGGCCTGTAAACGCACTACACGATTTTTTTGCCCGATTTGTCACCCCCGACAAAATTCCTGTGTCAGACGGGATTATGAAAACAGACACATTAGCGTGCGTCTTTTCATGTTGTAGTGTGACATGTCAAAAGACCAATATTCAGCCTCGATACATCCTAAGACCCTTTCCTTGCGTTGATCAATTATACCGTTCACATCACAATGCGATGCGATGCATTGTGAGCTTGTAGATCCGCTATTTTCAAAGGATTTGTATGAATTGTATACATTTGAAAACTTGTGAAACGAGACATTCTGCGCAACGAGTACTTTTACTTTTGATTATATAAGTACATTTTGATACTTTTGTACTTCTGTACTGTGTGTGTGTGTGTGTGTGCGTGTGTGTGTGTGTGTGTGTGTGTGTGTGTGTGTGTGTGTGTGTGTGTGTGTGTGTGTGCACGCGCGCACGCCCTTGTGCGTGCGTGTTTGATGTTTGATTACTTTTTAGCAGTTTGCAAAAAAAAGGACAGTAAAGTACAGTTCAATACAAGGTCTGCTAAGAGGATTATACCCAAGAAAGCACTATGACTTGTTTCCATTGGGGTTCTTTTTTTACTCAATTCATCAAAATGTGCGTTTGCTGTACTGTACTGTGTGTGTGTGTGTGTGTGCGTGTGTCTCTCTCTATTTCCCTATACAGTAATTTACATGAGCGGTGGTGTTGTAGGCCTACTGTACTGCAATTAGAGCAGGAATATTGTATTGCTTAATTGTTAACTTCACTGAGAGAAGGAGCGTGACATGACGGCTGAATGAATTCACAAAAGACGTTCTGTCTGCAGGCATATGGAGTGATGATTGAGCACATTATGTCCAATTACATTCCGTTACACATTTAAGTTTTCAATGGTAAATGCTAAGTGCCAGCTGTCTACTTAAAGCGGCACAACCTAACCTTTTCTTTTTTAATGAATAAAATGTAATGTTGTCCAATCTGTATGGTAGAGTATGTTAATACAATATAACTTATACAATCTGTATGGTAGAGTATGTTAATACAATATAACTTATACAATCTGTATGGTAGAGTATGTTAATACAATATAACTTATACAATCTGTATGGTAGAGTATGTTAATACAATATAACTTATACAATCTGTATGGTAGACTATGTTAATACAATATAACTTATATCATTGGGGTGGTTGTATTTTGTCTCCCTGCTCTTCTATTGAGACATTAAGGATCTGAAGGCATTTTTACCTGATGGTCAAGATTCAATGTATCTTTGCTAAGCGGTCCTGTACTTTCCCAAATCACGTGAATGACACCTTTTTTCAATGGGAATTAACATCTAACGCCCCCTTGTGGTCTCCCATGGTAGGTGTTTGTTTTATCAGGCCAGTTCTGAAAGAATCCAGTGAATCAACCAGCTGATAGAAATCCAGATTCATGTCTAGCAGCAGTCTGAGTAGGACAGTGGGTTTCAACCCTTTTCATATGGAGGTCCATTATTTATTGGGCATTTGAGCCACGGAACCATTTGATGAGATTTAGACTCTCAGACCCAACACTTAGAATATGTTGTTGTCGTTGGATAAGATTTTGTCCACAATTCCATCCATGTTGTATTGATTTTGGTACCAATAGAATAGATAACAGACAAACGTTGATCAAAATAACATTTATTCAACATTCTCTAATTGTGTAGACTTCTTGTAGATGAAGTAATGCAGATGTTTAACAATAATTTAAAGGTAGGGTAAGTGATTTTCTTTGGTTAAAATAAGTGTTTAATAGCTCTATATTCTGATAGTACTCATTGCTATAGAGTGTTTGTTCAGTAAAAGGAGTCTCCTTGTCTCTCCAGCTCTTTATCAAACAGAAAATGCATTTTCGTTTCAGTTTCAGTTTCATTTCCAATTTTATCCAACCAGGACAGAGAACTCAATCAGGATATAGATTAAACAAGTGAAATTGGAAGTGATGACACTAAGAAATGAGCAGACAAAATTGGAACTGGAACACTATAAAAATGAAGCTTAAAAATGGGTACTTTCTCCTGATTGGCTGAGATTTTGACACCTACCGAAAAATGTATTTTCTTTTTATTAAAGAGCTGGAGAGACGGGGAGACTCCTGTTACTGAACAAACACTCTATAGCAATGATTACTATCAGAATATAGTTCTTTCACCTTTTAACAAAATACTTTTTGTTTTAACCAAAAATATCACTTACCCTACCTTTAACTCTTCAGAGCGTAAAATGAAACCAAATGCATTTGGTTTCATTTTACGCTCTGAAGAGTTAAATATCTATTCACCTGTTTCCTAGGCTGTGTGTTTTCCACTTCCTGTCGATTTGATCCAATGAAATCCAATGAAACTGGTCAGATGACCAATGATATCCAATGACATCGACAGGAAGTGGAAAACACAGCCGAGGAAACAGGTGAATAAGGGTCCATTTGGTTTCATTCTACGCTCTCAAGAGTTATAGATCTATAAGGGTCCATTTGGTTTCATTCTAAGCTCTCAAGAGTTATAGATCTATAAGGGTCCATTTGGTTACCAACTGTCCATCATTTAGCCGGGGGGACCACCTTGAAACCCCCTCAAGGACCACTGGTGGTCCCCGGACCACTGGTTTAGAACCACTGGAGTTTGGGAGACAGATGGGAGCAATGTAGCCTCGGTCCCAGCCTCACTTATCTGCGAAAAGAAGAGCCTGGTCACGACCTAAAGCAGCGAGTGTCTAGGAAGTGCTGAGTGGGTAGGATTTCCCGTCGTACGCGTTTCCCCCGGAAACAATATTTTTTTGACCAATCACAACACTCGTTTCATTCACGGAGAATGTTAACGGATTTGTAAAGCATCAACGTCATTTCCTTGGGCGGTACTTCCGTCAAATTCAGCCGTTTCCGGTTCTTCACTTCCTAGACAACCGACATCCCAGGTCTTGCCCAGCGTGGGAGCAATGCAAGTGCAGATCATTGTTCAGATTGTGTTCAAATGGACAGGGAGGTCGTCCTGGATGGGTACTCATCTCTTCAAGCTCACTTCTTACTGGAGATATTTGACCAGGGTGACTGCCTGGAGAGATGTCCATATCTCTGCACTATCATCATCTTCATCGTCGTCATCATCGTCATCATCCTTCTATCCCAGCGGGGTTCGTCTGGCTGCCGTCAGATACAATCACAGACGGAATGAATGACAGAGCGGAGGGAAGGAGAGAGGAGTGTGGGCACTTTAATTCTGTCTGAACTAAAGTCAGACAGAGAAAGAATAGAGACTGACACAGAGAGAAACAGAGACAGGCCGCCGAGTGAGTGTGAGATAAAGAAAGTTGGAGAGGGAGAGAGAGAGATAGAGGGAGGGGGGGGGGGTCTGGCCTGTGGACTTTTACTTTACTTGAGTAAAGGCCTTTGCAGGCACGGAAAAAACGGACAATATCATTTTTTTTTAAATGAACACATGGCTCTC
>NC_139957.1:45248551-45303551 GCF_963454915.1 Gymnoscopelus microlampas | reverse complement strand
TTTATGGCGTTTTAAGGGAAGCGCTTCTGGCACAGCAGCACAGCACCACAGCAGCGTCTCCAAGGATCCCCATTGCCCAATAATAGGCTTTTATTGGGCATGCTTTTGACCCCCTTTTGATAAAAAATAAAGTCAGGAGGATAATAATAATAGTAAGATGGGCCATTACTATAGCATTAAAAATTAAAATAAAAAAAAAAAAAAAAAAAAAAAAGTTTTTTTTTTTTTTTTTTTTTTCAACTATCAACTATCAACTAACAAGGTCGACTAGTGGTTATACTAGTCGACTAGTCGACTAGTCGACTAGTTGGTGAAAGCCCTAGTGTGTGTGTGTGTGTGTGTGTGTGTGTGTGTGTGTGTGTGTGTGTGTGTGTGTGTGTGTGTGTGTGTGTGTGTGTGTGTGTGTGTGTGTGCGTGCGTGCATCACAACATTAATTGGCTCCAATGACGGAGAAAATGTCTTAAGTGGTCTTGCTGCTAATTCAGCCAGCATGACTCATTCACAGAGGGGCAAAAAAAACAAAACAAAAAAAAACATTTCCCATCATATGGAATTCGAGAAAAAAAACGTAATTTCCAATTGTATCCAATCAGGATAGAGAACTCAACCAGGATGTAGATTAAACAAGTGAAATTGGAAGTGATGACACTAAGAAATGAGCAGGCAAAATTGGAACTGGAACACTATAAAAATGAAGCTTAAAAATGGGTACTTTCTCCTGATTGGCTGAGATTTTGACACCTACCGAAAAATGTATTTTCTGTTTATTAAAGAGCTGGAGAGACGGGGAGACTCCTGTTACTGAACAAACACTCTATAGCAATGATTACTATCAGAATATAGTGCTTTAACCTTTAAACAAAATACTTTTTGTTTTAACCAAAAAATATCACTTACCCTACCTTTAATGGATTAATCAGACCACCAGGCCCCATCACGGGGCCTCCAGACCTCCTGTTCCCTGCTTTCTCTGGGCTCACCTGTCACCAGCATCAGGCCTCCTCAAGGCTGGAGAGGAAAGCCATTCTCCTACAGGCAGCTCATTACTTTACAGCACAGCACACACTGTCCATTACTATACAGGTGTGTGTGTGTGTGTGTGTGTGTGTGTGTGTGTGTGTGTGTGTGTGTGTGTGTGTGTGTGTGTGTGTGTGTGTGTGTGTGTGTGTGTGTGTGTGTGTGTGTGTGTGTGTGTGTGTGTGTGTGTGTGTGTGTGTGTGTGTGTGTGTGTGTGTGTGTGTGTGTGTGTGTGCGTGCGTGTGCGTGCGCGTGCGTGCGCGCGTGAAATTAAAGGGATTAGACGGCTCACTTTCCCATAATTCCCTTATCAGCTCCGCCCACGGTGGATTGGGTTGCCGTGGTGATGTTTGTTTACACAACCTCAGGGTATCCCTCTGATGATGCTCTGCTCCTCTTTATACCTGACATAATCCTCAGCCCTCTAGAGAGTAACTAAGTACATGTACTCAAGTACTGTCATGTTAAGTGCAATTTTGAGATATACTTTAAAAACATCTTTATTTACTTCAGTATTTTACATGTTCAGTATTTTTTAATTTCTACTCCATTACATCTCGGATGGAAATGTTGTACTTTTTACTTAAGAGTACAAATGTAACCAAAATGGTATGTGAACATAATATACAATAAAGAAACCTTGAATGAAAAAAAGAATAATATTTTAAGCGTTGGCTATTCAAAAATAGCAGATCTACAAGCTCACAGCGTGTCACTTTGTGCCACGCTGTGAGCTTGTAGATCTGCTATTTTTGAAAAATCTTGAAAGTGCAAAAAGAAAAAAGAAATAATAATTTACCTTTTTTTTTTAACACAAATCTTCTCTTCTGGGGGTCCCTGGCACAAAACATTTTAAGGCGGGGGGGGGGGGGGGGGGGGGTCTGGGACCGAATGTCTATACATTTTGGGGTCCTTAATTGGCATGAAAACGTTTGAGAACCACTATTTTGTAGACTGGGTCTCGGGTCTTAATGGGTTAAAGCGATAAGCCCTCTTGAGGCCGGGGCTTAGAGTAATTGTAGAACAGTTACGGAGGTGTAAGCCCTCTTAGCCCTTCTAAAAGAATCACTGTGAACCAGACAGCCTCTCGGGGCGTGTTGCTTTGATAAAACCCAAACATGGCAACACAAAAAAAAACACAGTTTTACTACATGAATAATTACAATAGATTAGAGTCACTGACTGCATGTACACACAAGAGAGGATGTTTTCACAGTTGTTGTTGTGAATACATCAGTAGTCCAGATTTTCAATATTATAAACACCAGAAACAGTTGACCCTCTTAACCCATTAAGACCTGAGGCCGATTCTTACAAATGTCTTCTAAATCCTAACAGGTTTCTGAAAAAAACGTATGTTTCTATAATCAGTGGTTCTCAAACCTTTTCATGTCAAGGACCCCCAACATGATATGTATTTGGCCGCCGACCCCCCCCCCCCCCCCCTCTCAAAATATTTTGTTCCAGGGACCCCCCAGAAGCAAAGAATAGAGTTAAAAATGTTCGCTTTAAAATAATATAAATATATGAATTTGTATACATTTCCTTGATTTAAAAAAAAATAGCAGATCTACAAGCTCATAGTGCGGCACTCGGTGCCGCGCTACGAGCTTGTAGATCTGCTATTTTTGAATAGCTCAAAAGTGTAAAATAATACTTTTTAGCTCAAATCAAAAAGTGATGCGTTCCAAAGAATCCCTGGCTAATAAGCCTTATATGCCTTATTAAAGGAGTAGTTCACCCAAAAGAATCTCCGGTAGGAGACACAAAGAGTCTCCTTTGTGTCTCCTACCGGAACCGCTGCCGGTCATCAAATTATTGCCTTAGGAATGCGACAAAAACAAACACAAATATCCATGAATTCAAGTCTCCATGGGGTGATTAATCCATGTAAAAACAAGTCATTTTGGGGGTGGACTATCCCTTTAAATACATTATAATTGCCCCATGTAACTAAAATTAGAAATTAAAAACACCTCAGACATATTTTATTTATTGTAGAAATAGTATGTCTTTCACTCAATGTGTGGTCCAGCCCTATGGAATGTATGAAATGCAAGCACTAATAAAATAAAATAAAACAAAACATAATACTTAGGTTAATATGAGCATAATGTGACTGCTAGGCTTATTAGCCAGGGATCATTTTAAGCTCTATTCTATATATCAGCTGTTTGAAAATAGTCCATTTTGGAGCTCACAACACAATCAGAGCTCGTCAAGTCAAGTGGCTGTTTTCAAAATATTTTGAGAAATGTAGTTAGAAATGTGCAGAATGTGAATAATTGTGAACACCCATCTTTTCTTCAAAGCAAATTATTTTCCAATGTGAGTCTGCTGCCAAATACATATCAATTTGGGAACTAATTTCAGAACCACTCTTCTTCCCACTATCTTTTCCTTTCCTTTTTTAAAATGTCTCTCTCTTTTCTCTTCCCCTTTCCTACTAACACTCTCCTCTCCTCTCCTCTTTAAACCAGACAGTCTCTCGGGGCGTACGTGCTGCTTTGATAAAAACCAAACATGGCATCAACACAAAAAATAATAAAACACAATTTTACTACATGAATAATTACAATAAAGTAGAGTCACTGACTGCATGCACAAACAAGGACGGATGTTTTCACAGTGGTTGTTGTTGTTGTTGTGAACACATGGCAGGTCCTGAATGTTAACTATCCTCTCTGTCGGGTGGAAACCTCACACGTTCACAACTGTTACTTTTCAGGATTCAAATTCAAAAGCATCAAAAGTAGCAGATCTACAAGCTCGAAACGCGTCGCTTCGCGCCGCGTTTCGAGCTTGTAGATCTGCTACTTTTGTTTGACGCTAGTGTGATCAAGTGGGGCGTTAATTTACGGAAAAAGAAACACAAGTTGAAAATATAGCTGCAAGCAGCGATAATACGGGGCCAGTGAATAGAGAGAGAGAGAGACATGGAAACGGAATAGATTGAAGAGAGAGAGAGTGACATGGAAACAATAGATTGATGAGAGAGAGAGATGGAAACATAATGGTTTGATTGGACATCTCAACCTACTGCCATTAACAGGATTCGAACTCTCAACCTTCAGACTAATAGGCTGCAACACTACCTATAGTGCTATAGCTTTGTCCAGGCTGATATTGTCTGTTGAAGATCATAAACTCTTGCCTTCTTTCATGAACCAAGCCCCTGTTTCACTAACACTAAGATCACTCGTTCACAAGCCATTTACCAATGAAGAAATTGTACATCTCCTCAGAACCAAAACTAATGAAAGTAGCCGATCTACAAGCTCACAAACCATGAAAAGTTGTGAGATTGTAGATCAGCTATTTTCAGAATGAAGTATGTCATACGTAAAAAAAACGTACTCTCAAATAAGCATTTCAGGTTATCTTCACCATTTGCACATGTATTCATTGATACAGTCATGTTGTTTGCAATTCAACTTAAATTAAGTCTACATCAAGTGAGGCTTGAACTGGCGACCTTGAGATTGTGAGGCATTCATTTAAGGGAGACGCCATTGGCCCAACAGACAAGTAACTGTGAAAAAGGAGATCACACAGATGATACAGTTTCACGCAAATAGGTGAAAAATCCTGGGTTTAAGTGTTTTTCAAACTGCTCAAAATTGCGGACAATCTAAGGGCGGAGCTTAATGGTCAAATCGATACGTGTGTTCCTCATGAGTCAAGGCACATGTGTAAGCAAGTTTCACGACTTTCGGCCAAACGAGGCATGACTTATGCCTGTTTAAAGTCTGCATTTTCAAAAAATTGCTATAGCGCCCCCTTTTGGCCAATTGGAGTAAGATTGGTTTCAGTGATATTTGGAATGACCCTGTACATTTCTGCAAAGTTTCAAAGAAATGTGAGTCTGCATGTATGTTTTAGGCACAGATGAATAATTTTCATAAAACTGTAATAGTTAAAATCTATCTCCTCCTGGGATTTTTGAGCAATCTGCACGAAACGTTTACCACTTGAACTTTGGACCTCTGCCTACAAAAATTTCCAACGGATTTTCCATAAGTGAAAAAATGCAGAAGTTAGGAGCCAATGACTGTTTTTCATATAATTCAAAATGGTGGGAGATCTAAAGGTCAGAGGTCAAAAGTCAGACCACGAAAGTTGTCGGGCATGAAGAGACGCATGTGTGTATCCAAGTTTCATGGCTGTAGGTCAAACAGGGCATGAATTGTACCTGGTCAAAGTTGGCATTTTCAATTGAGTGCTATAGCGCCACCTTTGGACGAAAGATTGTGAGAATTATTTTTTGATCGTTTTTCATGACCATCTACCATATGGCCGAGTTTCGTAAAAACCGACAGCGCGGTTCAGCCAGAACTGCGAAAAGTGGCAGAAGAAGAAGAAGTGACAGAATAATGCGAATAACAATACGTGTCCAGAGCAGAGCTCTGGCCCCGTAATAAGGAGATCAGAGGTTTCTGCCCCGACAGCGAGGATGTTATGAATGCGGTGTCACAGGTGTGTGTTTTATAGAGCATTTTACAACCGCTTCGGAACGTGGCTCAGCCAATCACAAACAAGAACCGTGAGCTATCCGTTTCATACGGTTTGAATGAACACCGAGGGCTTTGTTGTGCACCAGGCCTCGTGATAGCCCTGGGCAATCAAGCTTTTTTTTATGGACATTTTCTTTATGAATTGGCTTGATGTTAAAGGAGAGTTCCAGTCATTTTAGGTGTTTGCTTTGATGTGTCACTATTCACTCACCAACATACCAGGGGCAGTTGACTTTTTTTCACAGAAGCCCCTGTTGTCCATTGTGGAGACCCCTTCCACTGGCATAATGGAGTAATAAACAAAAATCGCCTATTTTAGCAGCTCCAAAGTTCGTTTTTTTCCCCACTAATCCTCATTATGCAGTGTACTTGCGGAACGACATGGAGCTGGTTGCTTGTTTCTCTCACAGAATCTGGCAACACCGAGGACTAGCTTCACGTCGTTCTGCATGAACGGCAGCTCATTTTTGTTTATCCGCATTACTCCATTATGCCAGTGGAAGGGGGTCTCCACAATGGACAACAGGGGCTTCTATGAAAAAAAGTCAACTGCCCCTGGTATGTTGGTGAGTGATTAGCGACACATCAAAGCAAACACCTAAAATGACTGTAACTCTCCTTTAAGAACTCATGCGTTAATTGTTTTGTTTACAGTCTATACAGCAGGGGGGTCTACAGCGTGTTTACAGGCCAAGGACCCCTTAGCTGAGAGGGAAGTGAAGCAGGGACCCCCCCCCCCCCCAACTACATATTTTATAAAATTGTGTTGCAGATTAAACACATTTATTTTTCATAGATTTCATAGATAGTTGAATTCACACTAATTTGTATTTTCAGATTGTTTACCTTTTAAAGCCTCAATATTTAGTCAACTTGACCGCTGGCTCTTTACTTGGTCCACTCTTTTTTCCCTCTACTCACCAGCTCTCCCAAAATAGCAGATCTACAAGCTCACAACGCCTCGCGCTGCGAGGCGTTGTGAGCTTGTAGATCTGCTATTTTCGGCTAATGTTTCCCATCACACAAAGATTTTTGGCGCATCCCCTGTGGTAACTCTGAGGACCCCCCCCCGCTAGGGGTCCACGGACCCCCTTGTTGAAGACCCCTTGTCTACAGTATGTGAACCACAGCTCAAAATACTGAGGGTTTTGTTTAACACGGAACGAGTCCAGAACCAACACGTACTCACACTTAACACATGACTATCTATTTAAAGTAAGTAGTGGGGGGAAAAAAATACAACAATTGCCTCTGTGATGTAGTGGAGTGGAGAAGTATGAAAGTATTGAAAAACTCAAAAACTCAAGTCTCTCTCTCTCTCTCTCTCTGCCTCTGTCTCTGTCTCTGTCTCTGTCTCTGTCTCTCTCTCTCTCTCTCTCTCTCTCTCTCTCTCTCTCTCTCTCTCTCTCTCTCTCTCTCTCTCTCTCTCTCTCTCTCTCTTTCTCTCTCTCTCTCTCCCCCCTGGTGTGTTTCAGTGTGAGATGGATGGTCGGCATGTCAGAGCTGGACAACTAATTTCCTTTTGATATTTACCATTATAACACACACACACACACACACACACACACACACACACACACACACACACACACACACACACACAGCTTCATAGCCCGTGGTTCCGCCCTCGCATCCTATTTCTCATCGATCAAGGCTGGATACTGTGGAATGGAGCTTGGCGCGTGTGTGTGTGTGTGTGTGTTTGTGAGTGTGTGAGTGGGTGTGTGCTTGGACATGGTTGTGTGTGTGTGTGTGTGTGTGTGTGTGTGTGTGCTGTTTATTTTTAATGCAGTACTGACAAAGGTAGCTACTGTAGGTGTGTAGTGGTATGTATGTCTGGATGTGTGTGTGTGTGTGTGTGTGTGTGTGTGTGTGTGTGTGTGTGTGTGTGTGTGTGTGTGTGTGTGTGTGTGTGTGTGTGTGTGTGTGTGTGTGTGTGTGTGTGTGTGTGTGTGTGTGTGCATACATACATACATACATATATTAATTCTCTGTGTACAGCATGTATGTCATAGGTGTTTATGTGTAGTTGTGGGTGTTTATCCAGAGGACAGTATGTAGTGCTGGAGTTTCAGCACCATGGAGAGCTCATGTCATTGTACATTCACTGCAAACTCATCCATTGGTGTAACTGACAATAATATAGATCCTCATAGCAGTGATTTAAATCTGTAGGTCACAGCCCTGAGATGGACCGTGAGGATAGTGCATGTGAGCACGCACACACACACACACGCGCGCGCACGCACACACGCACACGCATGCTCCCTGAAGCGTGTTTCTGTGTAGATTGATGCTCGGTTGGAGACACAATCGGCTCCTCGGGGTAGAAATGACTTCACTTAATTTCACAGTGTGTGTGTGTGTGTGTGTGTGTGTGTGTGTGTGTGTGTGTGTGTGTGTGTGTGTGTGTGTGTGTGTGTGTGTGTGTGTGTGTGTGTGTGTGTGTGTGTGTGTGTGTGTGTGTGTGTGTGTGTGTGTGTGTGTGTGTGTGTGTGTGTGTGTGCGCGTGTGTGTGTGTGTTCGCGCGCACATGCATGTGAGCTATTGGTGCAATCAGGTGTATACGGCCTCTCTCTCATCCATCTCTCTCTCTCTCCCTCCCTCCACTCTGTCCATCCCCTCATCTCCTCTCTGCTATTTGATCAACTTGTCATCTTTCTGCCCCCCCCTCTCTCTCTCTCTCTCTCTCTCTCTATCTCTCTCTCTCTCTCTCTCTCTCTCTCTCTCTATTCCCTATGCTCCCATCATTCCTTTACTTCTCTCACCCTGCCGCCCTTTTCTTTTCATTTTAAATTCCCATTCTCCCCATCCTCTCCTCCTCTCTCTCCCATGTCCATCTCTTCCCATTAGTTTGATAACCCCCCCCCAGCCCACCTTCTTCTGCTTCAGTGGTTCTCAAAGTGGGGTCCGGGGAGCCCCCTTGAGGGCGTTCCGGGGGGGTCGACAACAAAACAGAGAAACAGTTAAAGGAGGAGTTCACCCAAAAATGTACTTATTTTCTATCAAGTACACACCCCATGAAGCCAATTGGATTCATGGATCTATTTTTGTTTTTTGTCGCATTCCTGAGCCAATCATTTGCTGAACGTTTGTATTTCCAGTTGGAGACACAAAGAGTCTACTTTGAGTCTCCTACCGGATACATTAGCCGGTTGGAGACGGGTATCAAATTATTAGTTTAGGAATGCGTCAAAAACTAAAATAAAATCCATGAATTCAAGGCTTCATGGGGTGTGCAATTGATAGAAAGTACGTCATTTTTTTGGGTGAACTACTCCTTTAACATACTTAAGCCCTGTTTTATATTTCAGCTGTTTGTATAATAAATAGTCCATTTGCAGGATCACACCGCGTGGCAATACCAGCTTCTCAAGTGTCTTATTTTCAAAAGATTTTGAAACAGGAGTCTTCAACGTTTTCAGCTCAAGGACCCCTAGCTGAGAGAGAGACGAAGCAGGGACCCCCATACATCGCATACAGATTAAACCTTTTCATAGATTTCATAGATGTCTTCGTTGACTATAATCAGTGGTGTGTAAATTAATGTTTTTTTTTTCATTTCAGACATTTAACCACTTAAACATTCAATACTTGGTACTTGATTTGCTTCTTTTGCCCTCGACACCAAACCCCCTTTGCCGAAAATAGCCGATCTACAAGCTCACAACGCCTCGCAGCGCGAGGCGTTGTGAGCTTGTAGATCGGCTATTTTCGGCTAATGTTCATCAGAGTAGAGATGCTAGGGTTCAAGTTGTAAAAAACAAATCCTATCACAAAGATTTGGCGAACCCCCTGGAGTAACTCTGAGGACCCCCTAGGGGTCCCCGGACCCCCCGTTGAAGACCCCTGATCTAGAACAAATGTGAATAATTGTGTGAAGAAGAATTGTGAACGCCCATCTTCACTTATTTTTTTGTAACTTTTTTTCTTGGAAAAAATAATCAAATCTAATGGGAGTCTGGGGCCAAATCCATATAAATTCTACCTACTATCTTTTCCTTTTTGTTAAACTTTATATTTCTCTCCTTCCTTTGTTCTCTTTTCTTTTCCCCCTTTCCTTCTACCACTCTCTTCTCTTCTCTCTCCTCCTCTGCTCGTTCCTCTTATAAGGAGAGGAGTAAGGAGAACTGACTCCATCTCACACCATTAGCTACCAAGTCCTTCACTCTGTCTCTCATCTGACACCACTTTCTCTCTCTCTCTCTCTCTCTCTCTCTCTCTCTCTCTCTCTCTCGTATTCTCTCTCGCCCCCCCCCCCCCCCCGTCTCACTCACCTTCCAGATCCAATTATATCTCTCTGTCTGTCGTCCCACTCGTCCCATCCACTCTCCATCCATCTTTCACTTGACCCCCCCCCCCCCCCCATCCCTGCTCGCCCCCTCTCTCTCATCACTCATTATCACTGTAGGCACTCAACACATTTTCCTGCTCCCCTCCCCTCTCCTCCTCTCCCCCCACTCTACTCTCCTCTCCTCTCTTACATGTCAGCGCCCCTGGCCTCTTGTGTCATGTCCTCCCCTCTCTCTCTCTCTCTCTCTCTCTCTCTCTCTCTCTCTCTCTCTCTCTCTCTCTTGGGGTCTTATCATGAACAGTAACCGTCAGACTCCAGTGAGTGCTGCCCCCCCCCCCCCCCTCATATACTGTTTAATTGATAGAGCGAATGAAACAGAATGAAACACACGGTTCCTTGCTGTTACTATCAGGTTGCACTGTCTGACATATTGGCTACATGTCAGTCGTTGGATGGGCTGACCTCGGGATTTAAACAGACACACCTGGCCCGAGTCAAACTAATTGGACTCAGAGCTATACGTGTAACCAGTGGTGGAAGATATACACACTTTTTTTTTTTTTACTTGAGTAAAAGTATCAATACCACCATGTATCAATATGTATCAGTACTACGTTTACAAGCAATACAAGTGCGGTACTAAAAATGTACTTGAGTCAAAGTACAAAAGTATTGGCATCAAAATATACTTAGAGTACCAACAGTTAAAATACTCGTTATGCAGTTTTGTAGGTTTCCAAATGCATTCAATGCTGTGAAAATAGCAGATCTACAAGCTCACAACGCGCCGCTTTGCGACGCGTTGTGAGCTTCTAGATCGGCTATTTTCAAATAGCCTAAGTATATACACGGCTGAAGTGGTTCATGTATGTTTTGTAATGATAATCAAAATCTACAAAGTACATGTAACTAAGTAACATTTTCAAATAGTTGCAGTGGAGTATAAAAATCAATATTTGCCTCTGAGATGTAGTGGAGTTAGAAGTAAAAGTCTTGAAAACACTCCAGTAAAGTAAAACTTCACTGGCGGCAGTGGCTCGGGGGTAGAGTGGCCGGGTAGAGTGAACTGGAAACCGCAAGTTTCCCAGTTCGATCCCGGGCTGGGGGGCTCCCCCAGAGTTAGTGTCCTTGAGCAAGACGCTGAATCCCTAATTGCTCCCGATGAGCTCCCTTGCATGGTTTCCTCCGCCATCTGTGTATGAATGTGTGTGTGAATGGGTGAATTTAATGCACAATCTATGTAAAGCGCTTTGGATAAAAGTGCTATATAAATGCACCATTTACCATTTAAAACAAAATACATCAAAATGGTACTTTAGTACAGTACTTGAGTAAATGTATACTACACACCTGATTTGCATGGACGCACAGAGAATCAATCAGCCATACCCCCCCCCCAATCACACTCTGTTCTCCCCAAGGGGCAAACACCCTTCACTGGAATTAAAGCTCACTTCCAGGTTCTCGTTCGGCCTGCTGTTCCTATCAATGGCCCTGAAGATGTCGCCATGTCACCTTCTACCGTTTACAATACATTATAATCTCAATAGAAGTCGATGAGGATTTAGAAAAACTTTACACGTGATTTTATTACCTTAGTAAACCTTTTCATAAACACATTTATGTTTTCAATCGCTAGTTTAAAGTCTTTTTTAAATCATCATGATATGCGTCTAGTAAATTATGGTCCCATTCATTTTAAAATTAATGATAAAGTGGGGTATGTATCTAGGATTTCTACTGCAGCGAGGGCGGGTTGTTTTGGCGAAAAGTACAACATTTGCCTCTGAGATGTAGTGGAGTAGAAGTAAAAGTATAGACAATTGGAAATACTCTGGTAAAGTAAAAGTACCTAAAAAATGGAACTTAAGTACAGTACTTGAGTAAATGTACTTAGTTACTTTACATCACTGGTGTTGGCCAAGATCACAGTACTGTATGCTGAGGCACGGTATAACTTCCATGACATATCTCATATCACATGACATATCACATAACATATCTCATATCACATGACATATCACATGACATATCTCATAGCACATGACATATCACATGACATGTCACATGACAAGCCATTTGAAATCATGTAATCATTTAATGATCAGAAGGCATTTCCATGACGTAATTTCCATGATGCAACTTCCATGACGTCATCACAATTATTTACAGATGTTTTTCCAGTGGCTCAAGCAGCGTTTTGAAAACAGGGCTCATTTGACTGAACACGGCAGTGACGGTCAGTTGGTTCACAGGTTGAGGTGCTGCCTTTCAGTGGATGAGACTAGAACTGGATGTTTTCTGGTGGCGGATTGTTAGCTTGTCTTCACCGCAATGGGCTGTACAGGGTCTATAAGAACGATGAAGGTACTTCCCTTTTTGGTGATTCTACTACTAGTCTTTGCAAAAGGAATAATCGCTGAAGAGAAGAACGGAGTTGACGATACAAGCCCAGAGTTAAAGTCGTACCGCCGGCCAGACTCTGAGGAGGGCGATGTTCCAGTCGGCTCGAGGATCGTAGCAGGCGCCGCGCTGACTTCCACCGGGGGGCGTCCCCGTCCAGATCAGCTGAACAGAAGGTTAAGGGGAGGAGGGCACACAGACGGGGGGCTGGAGAAGGAGGATTTGCCCATCCTCCCTCTTCCCATTGAAGAGAAGAAGAAGCCTAAAGTGGTTCCCGTGGTGAACGGGGGCACAGCCCACGGAGAGCCTTGCGTCTTCCCCTTCCTGTTCCGGGGGAAGGAGTACTCGGACTGCACCGCCGACGGAAGCGAGGGAGGCGAACGGCGGCTGTGGTGCGCCACCGCCTACGATTACGACCGCGAGAAGAAATGGGGCTTCTGCGAGACCGAGGAGCAGGCGGAGCGGAGGCGTCGGGCGGAAGAAGTGGAGGAGCGGTATCAGGTCGTGCTTCGTTTGCTCAGAGCCGCCACTACGAAGAACCAGAAGAAAGAGTTGTATGAGCGGCTGCTGAACGTGGCGGAGAGAGGCCACCACAAAGCCATGGAGGAGGTGGCCTACGCGCTGCTGTTCGGAGACCACGTGAGCCAGGACTTCCACAAGGCCAGGGAGCTGTTTGAGAGACTTGCCACGGAGGGTTCCCCCGAGGCCCTGACGGCTTTGGGCTTTCTGTATGCCGCGGGGCTGGGGGTGAACTCCAGTCAAGCCAAGGCTTTGGTGTACTACACCTTAGGGGCGCAGGGGGGAGACCCCGTCGCTCACATGATTCTGGGTTACAGGTACTGGGGAGGGTGGGGAGTTTCCCCGAGCTGCGAAACGGCCCTGAAACACTACAGACTGGTGGCGAATCGAGTGGCCGGCGATATGTCGCTGGCGGCGGGCAGCAACGCGGTGCACAGGATCAGGCTCCTGGACGAGCAGGAGAACGGCGGCTTGGTCGACGGGGTGCTGGACGAGAACCTCCTCCAGTACTACCAGTTCCTGGCCGAGGGGGGAGACGTCCACGCTCAGGTGGGACTGGGTCAGCTGCACCTGCATGGAGCACGAGGCCTGGAGCGGAATCACCAGAGAGCGTACGATTACTTTAACCTGGCCGCAAACGCGGGGAACACACACGCCATGGCTTTCCTGGGCAAGATGTACGCGGAAGGCAGCGAGTTCGTCCCTCAGAACAACGAGACGGCCCTGCAGTTCTTCAAGAAGGCCTCTGACCTGGGAAGTCCAGTGGGACAGAGCGGGCTGGGCATGGCCTACCTTCACGGGAGGGGCGTCCCCGTGGACTACGAGCTCGCCCTCAAGTACTTCCTGAAGGCGGCGGAACAGGGCTGGGTGGACGGACACCTTCAGCTGGGCAGCATGTACTACAACGGCATCGGAGTGAAGCAGGACTACGCGCAGGCCCTCAAGCTCTTCGTGCTGGCGTCGCAGGGCGGCCACGCCCTGGCCTTCTACAACCTGGCCCGGATGCACGCCACTGGCACCGGCGTTGCGCGCGACTGCCACGTGGCCACGGAGCTCTTCAAGGACGTGTGCGAGCACGGCCACTGGTCGGAGCGCCTGGCGAGCGCCTATGGCAGCTTCAAGGAGGGCGAGACGGACGCGGCGCTGGTCCGGTACCTGCTGCTGGCCGAGCAGGGCTACGAGGTGGCGCAGAGCAACGTGGCCTTCATCCTGGACCGGAAGGGAGGTCGGATCTTCGCCGAGAACGCGACCTACCGGAGGGCTTTGCTCCACTGGACCAGAGCGGCCGCTCAGGGTTACACCGTGGCCAGGATAAAAGTGGGGGACCACCACTACTACGGCCACGGGACGAAGGTCGACTACGAGGCCGCGGCGATCCACTACAGACTGGCCGCGGAGCGCAGCGCTCAGGCCATGTTCAACCTGGGATACATGCACGAGAAAGGCCTGGGCATCACGCGGGACGTCCACCTGGCGAAGCACTGCTACCACATGGCGGCCAAGGCCAGTCCCGATGCCCAGGTGCCCGTCTTCCTGGCGCTGTGTAAGCTGCGCTTGGCGTACGCCCTGCAGAGCCTGCAGGATCTCAGCGTCAACGAGCTGGTCCACGGCCTCACAGCCCAGTGGGAGGTCTACCTCACGACGGTCGTGGGCCTGCTGCTGCTGGTCGCCGCCTTGGCCTGCCAGCTTACTCGAGGACTGCCGCCGCCGCCCGCCACCGACGCCGGGTCACCCCAAGAGCAGCCGCAGGCCGAGGGCGAGCCCCGAACCCACGCAGACGCACAGCAACGAGCCCCGCGCCGGGAGGGACAGCTGCAGCAGTGAGAGAGAATGTAACAGATGGAAGAAAGGACCATGACAGGACAGTGTGGTGAACAGTGTTGCCAGGTCCCATTATTATAATTTCCCCCCCAGATTTTATTTGAAAATAGCGACGCGTTGTGAGCTTGTAGATCTGCTATTTTCAAATAATTTTCATTTCAAGGACCCCCCAGTTTGTAATGTTTTTTTTTATATCTCCCCCAATCCACACCAGTGGTTCTCAACCTTTACAGGCCGCGACCCCCCACCCCCTCCCCACCCTGATAAGCACTTGGAATTGTAGGAGTTGAGGCATTACATTTTGTTTGACTCAGTTCCACAGTGAAAATAGCCGAACTACAACTACTTGTAGATTGTCTATTTTCGCAATTGTTGCCTCTTATATTATTTGACAGTTTGGCCAATATTTGACCAGTTTTATATAGATTGTTATTGACTTTTTTTCCCTTCTTTTATTGGTATTCAGTTTGTCACTTCACCGCATCTGAGGACCCCACAAAATTATGTGGGGACACAGGTTGAGAACCACTGATCCACACTAATCGCTCTCTCCACTCATGCCATGGCATGCAAGAAACTTGCTGTGGGGCGGTTGAGTGGGTGGGGGGCTGGCGATACTAAAGAAACAGAGACTGCATCAGACCGGGAACGCATCTGTGTCATTTTAGATTTCTTTGGCTATTCAAAAATAGCCGCGCTATGAGCTTGTAGATCTGCTATTTTGGAAAAATCGTTAAAATGTGTGCAAATCTTTGAATATATATATATATTTTTAAAGCGAACATTGTTAACTCAAATATTTGCTTCTGGGGGGTCCCTGGAACAACATATTTTGAGGTGGGGGTCCGCGGCCAAATATATATCGTCCTTGACATGAAAAGGTTTGAGCACCACAGATATTATAGCAACAGAAGTGTTTCAGAAAACTGTTAGGATTTAGAAGACGTTTCTAGAATCGTATCTCGGGTCTCAATGTGTTAAGGGACTTGATACTTTAGATTCAGTTTGTGACTGGAGGTGGTGCATTGCCGGAGGCCACTTTCTCTACATGGAGTCAGCTGCGGGGTCGCCAGAGGGACCAGTCTAATTGATCTGAGTGATTTATCAAATCAAAGGCATTCGTTGTGATGGAACACACAGCCATTTGTTCTTTGTTTCCCCTGCCGTCACCTTCAGATGAACTGCTCAAGTTGCCTCTTTGTTGGCAGCATTTTGGAAGAAAATAGAAGAAAAAAAGACGGGCAGGGAAACGTGTTGTTTGCCAACTCTTTTTTTCTGTTGATAAAATAATCATCACCTTTTCTCTCTCTCTTTTGTATGTTTTCTGCAGCCGTTTTGCAGTCCTTGATTTGGGAGAGCCCTCCCCAAATGCTTAATAAGCACACAAGGTTTTGCCAACTTCATTTAGTTTTTCTGTTTTTTTTTTCATATTTTAAGACGTCACAAAACAGTTATGTTCAACTAGAAAGTTGCGTTCAGTAGAGCCCGACTCATGCCAGATTTTGGGGTCTGACGCCCATCCAGATTTCGGAGAGTCCTAGCTCACTGATTTATATATTTATGAATGTATGTATGTATTTATTTATTCAATAGAAATGTCTAAAATAGCCAATCTACAAGCTCCGGGCTCCCGGGTCTGGGCTATAAACTGTGGTAGCCCAGAATATACTTAGGTTATAAAGCAGGCTAGGCTTTTAATACCTCCCTTTTTTATACCCTCACAGGCCAGATTACCTCCTCCCTCCTCAATCAAGGTACTAAAACGCATGTGCGTGCGAACAGGCAGGTAGCGATTGAAATAGAGCCAAAACAAATTGAGCCAAGACGCGTTGTGAGTTTTTAGATTGTTGAGTCTTGCCCCTGACTAACCCATATTACAATAAGAAAATACAACCAACAATAAAACTAATGGATAATAATAAATAATAATACTACTACTAATAATAAATTATTAAAACAATTAAATAAACCAAAACTGAAAAAAAAAAAATCACACCCAGTGTGAAGTGGGCGGTGTGTGGTCATCACAACATGACTCACTTAAAAACAACATAAAAGTGACAAAATGTGTCATGCGTTTCGCTAGCCAATCACAGTCCTGAATTTGCAAAGTCAGCCAATCACATTACAGCTAGTGGTGATGACACTAGCTGTAATGTGATTGGCTGACTTTGCAAAAGTATAGACTTGCATTGACTGTGGAAGGGTTAGTGTTGTAGACTGCGTTGTAGACTTTTGGCCAATCACGGTGCAGGATTGGTCAGTGTCCAAACCTCACTTATAGGGGGCGGTTACACCGCCCCAAAAAACAGAACTATAATTACTGTGACGTCCATATATAGGGATTTTTGGATTTATCAATATTTTTGAAGAACATTTCATCCGACCAACTTCCCATTCGGCACATTACTCCCTCGGGAGTAAGATGACCAAATGGACCCATTTGATTCCAGTTGTACACTCTAGGGTTAAATCAACACTGAATATTTTAGATTGGGGGCCCATAGTTTAAAAAAAAAGAAAGCTTTATAACTGTAGTTGAAGCCAGCTCAATGTGGAATGTTATTGCAAACTTTGAGTGTCTCTTTGTATCTTCATGTCACTGGCTTCCATTGAAAGAAAACTCAATGGTAGCCTATAGTTTTGTAGTTGCCAGAGTGAATGCAGCATCAGAGTTTGGGTGGTCCATAGAACCTCACGTTCTCCTCAGAGTTTGGGTGGTCCGTATAACCTCCAGCCCTCCAACTTGCCCACCTTGGTGAAGAAGGCCAGAGTTCCCAGGCCCAGACAGGCGGACGTTCCGGTCATTACGCTGTGGGTCCTGGCTCCCAGGAACACGCCCGAGGCACAGCCTCCGACCAAGTAGTTCACCGGGTCGCCACCGGGGGGAGCGTCACCTCGGGCCTGAGCGCTGAGACACGTTGCCATGCCGAAGATGGCTCCCAGCGATGCCATGGTGACGGTGGCGCCGGTGGCCCTCTGCAGAGCCGCCAGGGCGGAGTCGGGCTGGAACGCTACGATGTGATAGGCTGAACCTGCCAGACCTAGAGCGGTGCCGAGTTTGGTCGTGATCCATGTCTTCTCAACACAGTCCTTGCCCTCCTCCAGATCCCAGTAACCCATTTTTTTGGTCACGCAATGAATTACTTTGTCAAGTAAATTGAAGTACTTAACCAGGAGTGTCTTCTTATATCAGTGTAAACGTAAATGTTTCCGATGTTATCTGGTGGGATTCAAATTGTCAGCGGCTCCTGCCAAATATGGACGCTCATGATGTAACGGCTACAAAACGTGAAAGGTGTCAAAAGGTGAAACTTTCTCCATATACGGTTCTTGCCATGATGTCAGGGGAAGAATGCTATGTCCATCAGCCCTGTGCAGCGGTTGACAGTAACGAAGCACACTTACTCATGAGCACTGTGATTTTTCACTATTATTGATATTTTGGACTCGATTTAAGTACAGCAATGCATTAACATTGCTGTAGTTCACAATTGTACTTTTGAATACCTTTGTTCTGTTTCTTTTATCTTTTTGTATTCTTATTTATTACATGACATAACCGTTCATTATGTTGGCCATCGTCCCTCGCTCCGTTTTGAACCCGACCACTGATGAAGGTGACAGGCCAGAGCTCAGCTGAACCACGAAACAAAACTTGTTCTGCTATGTTCCTGTCTGTTCAAGAGAGAGAGAATCCCAAAACTCCAATAGGCCACCAACAAATAATTTAGAGCAACACATCAACAAAAGGAATTCCCATATATTTTACAGGAAAAGACACTTCAAATCACCCATTTTTTCATAGTATTTATATTCAAACAAAACTTGTTCTTTAACTAAATTCTTTAAAATAAACTGCTAAACCGTCACACCTCTGCCCTCCATCCATTTTTTCTTTCCTAATTACACACATTGCCAACTTTGCTTGCGGGGAGAGAGGGAGAGGAAAACATGTCCCTTTTAAGGCAGCACAAAAAAAAAAGGTCAAAACATGGCTTCTAGATAGTGTTACAGATTAGCGTGGCTGTCTGTTTAATTTATTTATCTATGCTGTTAAATAAGATCTTTAGTTTAATAGTGCATAGAGTTGTATAGTTGTTAGAGCGGGCTTAGGGATCCATGTCTGTTCGTTGTTGTTCTATCTATTATCCAAGTCTCTCACTCTATTGTCTTTTATCCATGATGTGTTATCTCAGTGAATGCATTGTATTTTACTCGTATTTCTCTTGTTTAACACAATGTTCAAATACATCAACAACACATTGTGCTTTGGTAGAGCCCATTGGCAGCATTGATGTGTTGTAATTAACCCATAAAAAACAGCAAAGCATTCTGTGTCATACTTACATACAACAATAGCAGATATACAAGCTCATAGCGCGCCACACTATGAACCTGTAGATCTACAGTTGGTGTCTACTGAGTTTGTCGTTGACTCGTTTCTCATGTGATTTTTTTTCCATCTCACTTGCTTCACTCAGCTGATTCACATCATGCAGTAAATCTAGTTCTTGTAGATAGATTTTTTTTTAAATTGTGAAAGTTTGTGCAAATCTTTGAATAAATGTATATATATATTTTTTAAAGCAAACATTTTTACTCAAATAGTTGCTTCTGGGGGTCCCTGGAAAAAGGTATTTTGAGCTGGGGTGGGGGGGTCCGCAGCCAAATACATATAATTTTGGGTGGTCCTGAAGTCTAAATGGGTTAAGATTGAGACGAGCATATACTTACACTTTGGGTTTGTTACCTTCCATCTGCAAGGCTTGAGACGGGGGGATACTGGACTACAACGGCTGAACTGGACTACAGGCGGAGGCACGAGGGGGCCCTCAGTAGCGGTAGTGGTCGGGTTTGAAGGGTCCGTCGCGGGGCAGACCAAGGTACTTGGCCTGTTTCTCGGACAGTTTGGTCAACTTCACTCCCAGCTTGTCGAGGTGAGCCGCCGCTACCTCCTCGTCCAGCTTCTTGGGCAGGAAGTGGACCCCCAGCGGGTACTCGCCCGTGTTCTTCCACAGCTCCATCTGAGCGAGCACCTGGTTGGTGAAGGAGTTGCTCATGACGAACGAAGGGTGTCCCATGGCACAGCCCAGGTTGACCAGCTTGCCCTCGGCCAGCACGATGACGTGGCGACCGCTCTTCAGGCGGTAGCGGTCGACCTGCGGCTTAATGTTGACCTTCTCGGCAGCGTTGGCGTTCAGCCAGGCCACGTCGATCTCGCAGTCAAAATGGCCGATGTTGCAGACGATGGCGTCGTCCTTCATGCCCTCGAGGTGACTTCCCAGGATGACGTCCTCGCAGCCGGTGGTCGTCACGAAGATGTTTCCCTCCTTGCAGGCCTCCTCCATCGTGGTCACCTCGTACCCTTCCATGGCGGCCTGCAGGGCGTTGATGGGGTCGACCTCGGTGACGATGACGCGCGCCCCGAAGCCCCGCAGTGCCTGAGCGCAGCCCTTCCCCACGTCGCCGTACCCCGCTACCACCGCCACCTTCCCCGCGATCATCACGTCGGTCGCGCGCTTGATGCCGTCAATCAGAGACTCCCGGCAGCCGTACAGGTTGTCGAACTTGCTCTTGGTGACGGAGTCGTTGACGTTGATGGCCGGCACCTTGAGCTTTCCGCTCCGCGACATCTTGTACAGGTTGTGGACCCCCGTGGTGGTCTGCTCCGACAGGCCGCGGATGCCCGCCAGCAGTTTGGGATACTTGGTGTGCACCAGTTTGGTGAGGTCCCCTCCGTCGTCCAGGATCATGTTGAGAGGGTGGCCGTCCCTGAAGTACAGGGTCTGCTCGATGCACCACACGAACTCCTCGTCCGTCTCGCCCTTCCACGCGTACACAGCGACGCCGGCCTCTGCGATGGCCGCGGCGGCGTGATCCTGCGTGGAGAAGACGTTGCAGCTGGACCACTGGACCTCGGCGCCCAGGGCGGTGAGCGTCTCGATGAGCACGGCGGTCTGCAGGGTCATGTGCAGGCAGCCGGCGATGCGGGCGCCCTTCAGCGGCTTGGACGTGCCGTACGTCTCCCTCATCTTCATCAGACCCGGCATCTCATTCTCTGCTATGTCGACGGCCTTGCGCCCCCACTCGGCCAGGCCGATGTCGGCCACTTTGAAGGGCATCTTCTCGGAGGACATGGTTGTTGGTTCTTCTTGTGTTGGGTTCTTGTGTGGTTGGTTGGTTTCCTGCGCGCTTCCGTCTGGTTCTGGCTCTGCAGGTGCAGGTATGTGCGGCTTCGGTGCGGGGGAAGGCTACTTTCGAATACTTAAGTATTTTTTAAAGCACGTACTTTGGAACACTAAAGTATTTTAAAAGCTAAATGAAAATGCTTTCAAACATATTGCACTCTTGAGGATTGATTGTCCAAACATCGACATGCAATCTATAAGGACAATCTGTCCATAACTTGACATAGGTGTGAATGCCCAAATATGGGCGCTTACATCACAAGTGATGTCACCAACAAAAAGTGAAAGGTGTGTGACAGGAAACTTATGCCATACATGGTTCTTGCCATGATGTCAGAAACAAGTAAGTATTCACATCACCCCTGCGCAGTGCTGGACAGTATAACCCATTCCCATGGTTTATATGTATGGCTCTTCTGAGGTTCTCCTCTGGAAACCAGACCTCCCTGGTGGTGTTGAAGACTCCTGTTGCATTAATAACTGCATTCACAGACTTTGAGCCACTTGCAAAGAGACAAAAGTTTGAATTGGGTACCCAGAGATCTCTACCAACTTCTCTCACAGATAACGAGACAGTGGATCAAGAAAGGAGAGCGAACAACAAAGGACTGACAGAAATGGATAAGAGGTCAAAGAGTGGACAAGCAGGACTGCGTGGAGTACAAGCCTTCTTTTCAGGCTCCTCCTCCTTGACTGCTGGCAGACGCGGCGGTCGAGACGACTCTCCAGAGGAACGAGGAGGTGGTGGAGGCGTGGGAAGTCCTCCTGACTCTGATGACCGGCCAAATGCCACATGGCTGGGAACCCCCGTCAGTGAGCTTAGAAGAATGCCAGAGTGTGGCCAACCCCTACCTCGGTTGCGGGACTCTCCTGGCCAGCACACAGTCATGATAAGGACAGACCTTCTTCAAAATGGCAAAGATCCAGTTCCATATCCCAGCATGTTCCAGGATGCCTGGGATAACGTTCATGTGAAGATGCCCTGTTCACTCATGAACTTGTTTGCTGTGTTAAATGAGGAAACACGAGACCTGCAAAGTCATAGCAGATGGGAACTGATCCAGGAAACTTTGACAGAGGAATTTGCAAGCTCACAAGATGTGGAGAACTCAATATTGAAATACAATACTGCACATGCCAAGAAGTGGGACTTCACAGCATTGCATTTGTACTGCAATAAGGTCCTGGAGCCTGATGCTGCAGAACATCTGCTGGGTTCGATGCTGCCAGATGTGGTGCAATTGGCACTGAGAGCCTCTGAGCTTTGTACCAAGCCGATACCTCTCCTTAAAGAAGGGATGAGCCACTCCATCACCATGTCTCAGGAGCAGGTGGGGTGTCTGCTGGCCAACGCCTTCTTCTGCACCTTTCCCAGACGCAACTCCAGGAAGTCTGAGTACGCCAACTACCCAGACATCAACTTCTCCAGGTTGTTCGAGGCCTCTCCAAAGACGGCTTCTCCAAGATTTGAGAAGATTGAGAAACTCACAACTCTGATGTGCTATTTCAAAAGTATCACTGAGCAAAAGCCTACTGGTCTTGTAACATTCACAAGAAAATGTTTGGATAGACCTCCTGACTGGAAAAGCTCACAGTCTCGGCTCACAAAGCTGCACATTACGTGTGAAGGGACCATCGAGGACGATGGCTACGGAATGCTCCAGGTGGATTTCGCCAACCGGTTTGTGGGAGGGGGTGTGACGTCTTCCGGGCTGGTCCAGGAGGAGATCCGTTTCCTGATCAACCCGGAGCTCATCGCGTCCCGCCTCTTCACCGAAGCCCTGGGCCACAACGAGTGCCTCATCATCACAGGCACTCAGCAGTACAGTGAATACACAGGCTACGCACAAAGCTACAAATGGGCCGGCAGGCATGACGACGCAACGCCAAGGGACAACTGGCGGAGAAATTGCTCTGAAATTGTGGCCATCGATGCACTGCTGTTCCACAGCTTTCTGGAACAGTTTCAACCTGCCAGGATCAAGAGAGAAATGAATAAGGCCTACTGCGGCTTTGCTCGCCCAGGGGAAAGAAGAGAGAATCTCTCTGCGGTGGCCACAGGGAACTGGGGCTGCGGTGCGTTTGGGGGAGACGCTCGACTCAAAGCTCTGCTCCAGATGCTAGCAGCTGCTGAGGCTGGACGAGATGTGGCCTATTTCACCTTTGGTGACAGCAAACTCATGACGGACATCCACAAGTTGCACTCGTTCCTCACCCAGAGGTGCATCAGCGTCGGGGACGTTTATGATCTCCTGGGGCGGTACAGCTCCCTGTGTAAGAGCTGCCTCGGCCGGCGCCCTAATGTCAACCTCTACGACTTCATCTACCAGGAGGTCAGCTCCTCCTTCCCGACGTCCCGCGGCTCAAACGGGGGCTCAGCCAAGCAGCCTCGATGAGTCACTGTGCCTGACATTCCCGAAGGCATACAGCACTGTAACAGATCAATTCCTGATTTACATTTAGGTGCGCGCAGGTGTGACACGCAACCGAGTATAACCCAGGCTTAATGTGGCAAAAGCGTTCTCTTTCTGCCTTCCAATAAAATACAATTAAAAACTTTTTTTTTCTTTTTTTTTTTTCTGTCCTCACATGAACACTGAATTTAAAATGGTGGACGTATAAAATGCCATTTAATCTATTTCACAGCTCAAACTGGAAACCTATGAGGCATGCGTATCATCGACAGGAACAGCAAACAGAATTCAAGTCGAGAATAAGCTGTGTTTGGCGCTGGGCTAAAAGCTGCTGTTTATTTTGCTACGGCTGCTGCTAATACTACTCCGATGGATTGAGCTTCGACGCGACACAATTGCGATTTTTAATGGTGAAGCAAAGGTTGCCGTCCATCTTCTGAGTTTGTCATGTTGCCTGTCAGAAATCAAGTTAAAGGAAAAAAACAAACCAATAGAATAGGCTTGGCAAAGCTCGGTGCAGTCTCAGGAAAGA
Source organism: Gymnoscopelus microlampas (assembly GCF_963454915.1). Taxonomy (NCBI): domain Eukaryota; kingdom Metazoa; phylum Chordata; class Actinopteri; order Myctophiformes; family Myctophidae; genus Gymnoscopelus; species Gymnoscopelus microlampas. The sequence continues at coordinate 45,279,845 of NC_139957.1, read as the reverse complement.
CACTTGATTTAAAGAGCAGTCCAGCTCTTAGGGAAATAGGCTTTTAGCCTCTGTAGGTTAACTTATATTGGCAATAACACTGTAGCTCAGATATTGCCTGCACGCCATACCTTTTTGCGGTGTGCTTTCTGATACAATGAATATCAGATATCTAAATAATGAATCAAACAACTTAAAAACTCTCTGGGGGGGCTCACAAAGGCCTGAGTAGACGATAAAACAACCAATTTCTTTTTTTGAAAGTGAAATATCCCTTTTAAGAAGCGGGGCCACCTACAGTCAGGGTTGCCAGATCTGCTTATTATAATTCACCCGCAAGATTTTATTTGAAAATAGCCGATCTACAAGCTCACAACGCTTCGCATCGCGACAATACTTTTGTACTTTAACTCAAGTAAATCTTGAATTCTGGACTTTTACTTGTAACAGAGTATTTCTATTTTGCAGTATTGGTACTTTGGTAACTTAAGTAAATCAATCATTTGAGTACTTTTTCCACCACTGCTCAGCGGTGGAAGAAAATACTTGATTTCTGTAAAATAAAATAAATAAAAAGTCTACAGAATGAACATGTGTCCATGCATGAATCAGGTTAAAGTTGTCTGATTAAGGAAAAAATAATGTTTTATTTAACTCCAATGAGTCTGATTTTTACATACATTTATTAACAGTCGTTACATTAAAGCTGTACTATGTAACTTTCCTCTTCTACCTTGAACCCGGACTCCCGCCCAAGTTCTGTATTTTTTTTACCATTGGTCTAATAGAGCCTGCCTGCTTGCTCAGGGTATACATATAATCTTGACCTTCAGGTCAAAATTCACGTCAAAACAGAAACAGGATCGTGTCAGACTCACCTAGGCACAGGATGTGAATGTCTCAATAGAAGAGCAGGGAGACCAAATACAACCACCTTAATTGTACAAGTTTTATTGTATTAACATACTCTACCATACAGATTGTATAAGTTATATTGTATTAACATACTCTACCATACAGATTGTATAAGTTATATTGTATTAACATACTCTACCATACAGATTGTATAAGTTATATTGTATTAACATACTCTACCATACAGATTGTATAAGTTATATTATATTATAACATATAATTAACACACGTTATTCATTTTACATAGTGGCGCATTAAGTATTTATTGTCTCCGCCAGGCCGAAGGCATGGTGGAGAGTATGTTTTCACTTTGTCCGTCCGTGTGTGTGTCCGTCCAGTGACATCACAATATTGTCCGTCCGTGTGTCCGTCCAGCTCCATACATGGGCACATGGTCTGTGAACACCTAACATTGGTCAAGCTTCACGTGACACCACAATATGTAATATAAATAGTTAAGACAGAATCAATCAGGAACAGTTTTACCACCTCGCCTGGCGGAGACCTGTGCTCCGAGGAGCACATTTTCTAGTTTGGATATGATTTTGCCTCATCTGTGGATTCCTCATTAATTTGGTGATAGTTTGGTTCCAAATGTAAATATCCTTTTCTTTTTAATAATGTGATTAATTCCAGGAATTCATGGGATTAATTAGTAAAACATGTGTAATTGTTTGAAAAAACTGCATCCATGAGATTCCATCTGTCAGAGTTCAATCTGGGAACCCCTCGCCAACTGACAAGGAAAAACAGCGACCTCTGCTGTTTGACACTATGTCAGTTAGCTCTGGGAGGAAGAAAACGGAGCACACGTGCGCAAGGAAAACGGGGTTTTGGTCTGCCTTCAGCGCATCACTTCCGGGTGGTGCGACTATGTTTTCATTCCCACTAACAATATTTCTATACAGAACACTAACACCACTTCTCCCAGAGAACATGGATCGTTTTGGTTATAAGCCCACTTGTTTCTATGATGAAAGAGTAAGTTAAAATGTGAATATCTTTCCGTAGTTTTGTCTGCTCCGAGGACGCTATTGTTAAATTAGTTTCGGTTTGTTTCTAGTAGGGAAGGATCGACGGACACGTGAATCCCGCCCACTACATTTGATTGGGTAAAGCGCGGCCTGCTTCCTGATCTGAAGGCACGCCCATTGTGTACACGTTATGACGAACCTCCCCGACAGATTCCAACGCAGAGCAGAATCTGTTCTTGAGAGATTACTCAGAGTTACAGATCTGTAAGGGTCCATTTAGACGTTAGGAACCAGTGAACAGAAAGAAGCACATGTTGGTAGACTAGATCAGGTGACTAATAGGCGAAGAACAAAAAAAGACCTTCATTAATCCTGCAGGGAAATTCAGTCTCAGCTTCATCCAGCTGCTGGCTGGGGGGGGGCAACGTGGTGACCCTTTGTTCAACCAAAACAACCGGTTTACAGACTATAGAGCATTACTTAATTCTACCTTAAAACATTATACCTCCGAGGATACACAGTCCTCTTTTCTCCATTTTCAAGCCATAAACTGGTAAGAGAAAGTATCCGTGTCTCAGTTACAAAGCAGCAAAAAAAGAGAAAATAAAAGGGTAATAAAAAAAAAAACTAAATGTAAAGGTTCGTTGCACATCTATGCAGATGGAGATTTTGAATCCGCCCCTCTAGATGCGCTGGGGCAGGCTACAGACCTCATAACTACTCAAGGACCCGTGTGCGTATGTTTGTAGGATTTTAGTTTCTGCCCCCCCCATCTTAAAGCTCCCGGTCAAACCGCTCTGCCTCCAGTCGCCGGGGTCCGTAGAGCAGAACGTAGGCGATGTGCCAGTCTCCGCCGCCGGACAGCCGCTGGATGTCCTCCGGGGACACCATGGTCACCTGGTCGTCGTCGAACTTGTACCACTCGTCCTCCTTCCTCTTGACCCACCCGACGTAGTGACCCGACGCGCTGGAGCGGCCCTTGTGCGTCAGCACCGCCTGGAGGTCGTAGTAGCCACTATTGTTGGAACCGAGGTCGTCGGCGAAGGAGTAAGGCTGGTATTTAACGTCCAGCGGCGGCGCGTCTTCCGTTTTCTTCGACTTTCGCTGCTGCTGCTTCTCCAGCTTCTTGTCCTCCGCCTCCTTGAACCTCATCCTGACGGACAACAGCTTCTCCTGGAGCTCGGCGGTGCACAGCTCGTAGGCGTCCAGCATGAGGGGGAACTTGACGTCCTTGAGGACTTTGGCGTTGACCGACTTCCGCTCTTTGTAGAAGAAACGCACCATCTGGACGGTCAGGTAGGCTGGCAGGCGGCTGATCTTGGAGGATTTGGTGTACACAGCGTTTCTCTCCAAAGACGGGGACAGCTTGGTGATTTCCTCCTGCAGACGGAGTCTCAGTCCCGTGGCGAGGTACTTCACCTCCTGGTTGATGAAGCAGCTCAGCTGGAGCTGGCTTTCCTTGCCCTTCTTTTGCTCCTCTTCCTCGGACTCGGTGCACCTCATGGTGGTTTCGAACTCCACGCCGAAGTACTGGTCGATGAACTTCTTGGGGGTGGCTCTGCTCTTGATGGAGTCGGTCTCCGTTGGAGCCGGGTCCAGCTTCTGCTGAAGGACGCCCATCATCTGCAGCCAGCACTCGTTGGCGTCCTGCTGGAGGTACTGGCCCTGGTCGCCCTTCTCGGCGAACTGGGGAAAGGCCGTGTGAAACAACTTGAGAAAAACGACGGACGAGAGGCTGGAGGACGATCTGTCCATGGTGTCGTATAGGTCGCGGAGGGCCGCCGTGAGGTACTGGGCGGGCTCGTTGCCCCCTTGCGGAGGAGGACCCGAGTACCTTCTGAGGGCGTCCTTGAGCTCGGGCACGGAGCGCAGACACTGCATGGTGGCGTTCAGGTAGCAGGTGTTGCCCAGGTTGGCCAGCCCGCAGGGCAGCTCCAGCGCAGAGGCCAGCTGCTCCTCGGTCATGTCCTCTAGAAAGGTGGGCTGGACGGCAGGCTCCACGGGCAGGCTGTCGGCGGAGCCCACCATCAGCAGGGTCATCCCGTTCTTCAGCTTGATGTCGCCCCACCGGTCGTCCCGCAGCGTGCCTCCCTTCACCATGACCTTCTGCCTCTCCGGTTGAACCCCCGTCAGGGCGAACAGCTGAGCCTTGAACACCATGGGCGGCTCTTCCACGTTCAGCTCCACCGCGTCAAACTTCTCCCTCCCCCATTTCACATTCACTGAATATACCGACATGTTTTGGTTCCGCTTTAGTTCTTTCGTGAACTCTAGTTCAATGCGTGTGTAGTGTTAGCTACGAATAATAGTTTATCAAAAAAGCCAGCCAAAGATCAAAACTGGCAACCCAACCCTTCTAGCTCCAAGGGAAAGATTCTCTGAGAAATGTCTAATTAAAAGTCAGTCTTGAAGTGAGGCCAGACGGTAGAGGAGTCTCCTTATATAGTGGACTTCCGCTATGAAGAGCCAATCACAAGCCAGCATGGGAAATGTACCCACCAATCATGTCCTTGTCCTTGTGCAAACCTTTTTAGCATTAAATGCTCACAGACACACACCAATACATGGACACAGACAATCCACCCAATGTCTAATAAAATACAAATAATCTAAATACCTCCAGTTCACTTTGTTACACTCTATACTTTTTGAAATATTTATGGAAGTCAATTATCCTCTGATTGCCCAAATTTGGGCATGGATCACGCCATGGGCTAGCCTCTTCCAGAGCCAGGCTGTTGAAGAGGCTGGGAATGAATGGTGGTTGGATCAGGCTGAAACCATGCCCAAATATCGACACTATGGAGTCATACGTCACATTTTTGTCATAGATACTGGCGCCATAGAACTGACCACATTAATTTCGAGATCCACAACGGGTCCATTTGGTTCTGTTTGTACACCCTCAGAGTTACGTTAACACCGTGGGGTTTTACAGTGTAGATTGGGATCCCAGACACGACCCATTTGTACACTCTGGTTGTTATAGACCTGCAAGGCTTCAAACAAGTCCACAGGACTTTTCTTTCCTTTTAGCTTTAATGTCTAATTGTTCTACATGCTGTATACATTTCTGGATAATAAAGTATTCAATCAATCAATCAATCAGTGTGGGTCCACCGCTCCACTGCTTCATGTGTGCACGAGCGAGGGTCCACAGCTTCCTGACTGACTGGTGACAGCATGTGGGTGAGACAGGAGGAGAGGTGAGACAGCTTCCACAGACATGTGGGTGAGGCTATGTATGGAACTATACCCCATCGCCACTGGACGGGGCTTTCACCCTACAGGACTTGGGAAGCCACTGCGGTGGGGGCGTTGTCACGTTCTATTGCAGCCCGAAGAGACGCCTTAACAGACCGATAAGAACCATATGCGCGCGTACTGTAGGCCTGCACCAAATGATCCCCACCACTCATAAGATGCAATGTAAAAGTGGTCACAGCCTCGCGTGTAAAAATGCATCCCATCAAACTTTCAGATGCTGTTTTTTCTCCCAGTGTGGAGGAAGAATGCTTAGGATTTTTACTGTGATCTCTCGCTCTTGAAATATATAATCCTTGGTTTCTGTTGTGTGTAAACAATAATAGCAATTCAAAGCAGTTGTCCCCCAAACCCCGCCTCCAGCGCGGCTGTCATAAGAACAGAGGGAACGCTCTATGATCACGGCACCAGAACCTGCTCTTGCTCACGCAGCTTTAGCCCGTCAAGCCTAATTTATGCTCCGTCCCGCATGTAGAGAACGGCCAAGAATAGCAGACCTCCAAGCTCACAACGGTCTCATTCGCAATGCGGTTGTGAGCTAGTAGGGGCGGCCATAGCTGAGTGGTTAGTGAGCCCGCCTAGTGAGCCAGAGGCCCTGGTTGCCCCAGGTACGATTCCAGGCCAGGCCAGCAAATGTGTCGATGAAATGAAATTTGTCCCTGAGCAAGACTCTTAACCCCTAATTGCTCACAGGCCCTCATTGGAAACAAGACCGTAAGGACTTTCATGAACGGACCTGTTAAAGGAATTATCCTATATCCTTAGCTTGTATGTCAGCTGTTCGGCGCGCAATACTGTTGCGGGGTGAAGTGTGTATCGCGTCTCGCTATGGCGCACCTCACCAGCCAACACACAAGACGGGGTTGAATGAACTGAAACCAGTGCACCCCAAAACAACAGGTTTGGGGATCTGTTGGGAATTGATTACATGAAACAGTCACCTGTGTGTCCAGTCTCAATGTTTGTAAACACGAGCGAGCTAAAGCGAGCGAGTCGCCGTGCCGAACTTTGCGAAATTTGGTTGAGCCGACTCAGCGCCGCCCGAGTTACAGTATGTACCGATAGGCACAGAATCGTAAATCATGTTGAGAGTGTTTACCCCAACTGTCACTCAAAGTGACTACTGGCCAATCACAGCGCACCTTTTCCAGGACTTTCCCAACTCCCATGCACTCAAATAGCTTGCGTGGATGAGACAGGAGGGGAGGTGAGACAGGAGGGGAGGTGAGACGGGAGGAAGTGAGATGGAAAAGAAAGTTGTTGGAGAGAAGAGAGAATAGCAAATGGAATAACATGGATACATCATATTATCATATTACTGGTGCTCGTGTTCAGTGGAGTGAACACTACATGATATGATAGTTTATATTATATTATAGATAGTGTGTGTGTGTGTGTGTGTGTGTGTGGTTAGTCAGTGTACATTTCAGTACCCAAGTGTCTTAAACAGTTATATCTGTCTCTCATGTACTGTACTGTATGTTGCTTGCATGTCACGACCGTGTGTGTGTGTGTGTGTGTGTGTGTGTGTGTGTGTGTGTGTGTGTGTGTGTGTGTGTGTGTGTGTGTGTGTGTGTGTGTGTGTGTGTGTGCGTGCGTGCGTGCGTGCGTGCGTGCGTGCGTGCGTGTGAAAGCGATGCATATTAAAGCAGCTTCATGTGAGCCCTGCGTGTGTTAGATTATTGAATCACTTCACACTGTATGCACGTTGTTTATAATGACACAGAGCCCAGAATAGAGACTCAGGCCTCAGAGACATCAGAGCATGTTTCACACTGGATCATTATCAACCTCATAGCTAACATTAGAACGCTCTTACACATACAGTATGGAGGCTCCATGCTACAATGCACTCACATTAACCCATTGATACCTGGAACGCATCTGTGTCACTTTAGATCTCTTTGGCTATTCAAAAATAGCAGATATACAAGCTCATAGCGCGGCACCGAGTGCCGCGCTATGAGCTTGTAGATCTGCTATTTTTGAAAAATCGTGAAAAGATATTTTTTACATTATTTTCAAAAAACTGTTAGGATTTAGAATATGTTTTTGAATCGGCCTCAGGTCTTAGTGGGTTAACACTTTAGAACCCCAACGCCTCCTATACTGGGTGGGGAGAACATGTGCAGAGAATAGCCAGTCTTCCAGCTTGTTGTGCTTGTAGACCAGTGGTTCTAAAACGTTTTCATCCACGGCACCCCTGAATTACACTGTGATATCTTTGAATCTTATGGACATATTACTATATGTAAATATGCAAATCTTTCCCCCTAAGATACAGTATGTCACGGAGGAATATCCGTTTGCGTTAGAACAGACCGACGCGTTGTGAGCTTGTAGATCTGCTATTTTTGGTGGAGAGAGTTGGGGTAGATGGAAAAAGAACTCATCAAGTGAAGTGTAACTCAGGTCTGTTTTACTAAGCATGGAGTGGTGAAACTGAAGCGATATTTTGATGAATTCCAAATATTATCAAAGTCATCTGCGGCACCCCTGGACTGGCATCACTGCACCCTAGGGTGCCACGTACAGCACCCACTTTGAGAAACTCTGTTGTAGAAGGCTATTTTCAGCTGAGAGATTTGGTGTAGAGGGTAAAAAGAAAGCACAAAGTACAACTGCAACTCAGGCTTTTATCCAAAGCGCTTTGGATAAAAGTGCTTTGGATAAAAGCGCTATAGACATGCTCCATTTACCATTTAGGTCTGTTTACCCCCCAAAAATAGAGGCTTTAACCCTTTAAGACCTGGAACGCATCCGTGTCACTTTTTGATTTGAGCTAAAAAGCATTATTTTACACTTTGGCTTTTCAAAAATAGCAGATCTACAAGTGCCGCGCTATGATCTTGTAGATCTGCTATTTTTGAAAAATCGTGAAAATGTGTGCAAATCTTTGAATATATTTATATATTTTTAAGCAAAGTTGTTTAACTCAAATCTATTATTCTAGGGGTCCCTGGAACAAAACATTTGGAGATGGGGGTCCATGGCCAAATACATATCATTGTGGGGGTCCTTGACATGAAAAAAGTTTGAGAACCACTGATTATAGCAAAACAAGTTTTTTCAAAAAACTGTTTAAAATATATATATTCAAAGAATTTTCAGGAATTTTCACGATAAAAAAAAAAGAAGATCTACAAGCTCATAGCGCCGCGCTATGAGCTTGTAGATCTGCTATTTTTGAATAGCCCAAATAAATGTAAAAAATAAAATGACACACGGATGCGTTCCAGGTCTTAATGGGGGACCACCGGACCCCTGTCCTCTGTGTCCTCTTCTTTCTTTCTTTCTTTCTTTCTTTCTTTCTTTCTTTCTTTCTTTCTTTCTTTCTCTCTCTCTCTCTCTCTCTCTCTCTCTCTCTCTGTCTCTCTCTCTCTCTCTCTCTCTCTCTCTCTCTCTCTCTCTCTCTCTCGTGTCTCTCTCTCTCTCTCTCTCTCTCTCTCTCTCTCTCTCTCTCTCTCTGTTTCTCTCTCTCTCTCTGTCTGTCTGTCTCTCTCTCTCTCTCTCTCTCTCTCTCTCTCTCTCTCTCTCTCTCTCTCTGTCTCTCTGTCTCTCTGTCTCGCTCTCTCTCTCTCTCTCTCTCTCTCTCTCTTTCTCTCTTTCTCTTTCTCTTTCTCTTTCTCTCTCTCTCTCTCTCTCTCTCTCTCTCTCTCTCTCTCTCTCTCTCTCTCTCTCTCTCTCTCTCTCTCTCTGTCTCACACAGCTGTCAACAGTCATCTCCAGGGAGATGATAAGAAAGACATTTTCTTCGGTGCATGAAATGACTTTTCATTCATTATTTCATGTGACACACAGGTGACAAGTAATCCAATAGCTGTCTGTTATTGCCAACGGCGGAGGGCAACTAAATACATTTACTCAATACATACATACAAATACAGTTACATTTTGACGTAGGCTACTTTTACTTTACTTGAGTATTTCAATGTTTTGATACTTAATACTTCTACACCACCTCAGATTAAAATGATGTACTTTTTACTCCACTACAATCATGTGTTGCTTTACATAATTTAGATTATTAATACAAAACATGACTTAATAACTTAACCCTTATTTAATACTAATTGCCAATTGTCAGTTCTCCACTACATCTCAGGGACAAATATTATACTTTTACTCCACTACAATCATTTGAAAACGTTAGTTACTTTGTAGAATTGGATTATTGTTACAAACCCTACATTAACCACTTCAGCCCTAAATACATTTTGGCCATTTGAAAATAGCAGATCTACAAGCTCACAATGTGTCGCGATGCGACACATTGTGAGCTTGTAGATCTGCTATTTTCAAAAGATTTGTATACATTCTGAACTTGTGAAACAGGACATTCTGCACAATGAGTACTTTCTACTTTTGGTGTCCCGTAACAGAGTATATTTCTGCCTTTCATTCCCCTTTTTTTGTGATAGCTCATCCTTTTCTTTTTATTGTGACAGCTCATCCTATACATCTCATAACAGACATCTCTATAGGGAGACGATAAGACAGACAGACAGACATAGAGATGTCATTGTACATTTTTTATTCATTATTTTAGTCGACACGTGGATGACAAGTAATCCAATACTGTAGCTTTTCTTATTGCACTGGTGGCAGTCATAAAATCTGTCCCAAGTATATTGTCACACGTGTGTGTGTGTGTGTGTGTGTGTGTGTGTGTGTGTGTGTGTGTGTGTGTGTGTGTGTGTGTGTGTGTGTGCGTGTGTGAGACTGTTTTTGTGAGGACCAATGTCCCCACAAGTATAGTAGAATATGAGAAATAGACGTTGTGAGGACATATTTTCCTGGTCCTCACATACTGTAACAAGAAAAAGTGTTATTTTATGGTTGAAACAAGATATTTAGAGATACTTTTACAGTTAGAAAAAGATTCCGGTTGAGGTTTGGTTTAGGATTAGACATTTAGAAGTTAGATTTAGAGATTAGACATAGTTATACCTGATTTACAGTTGCGCGCTGGTGTCATGCACCAAAAAAATAACTAAAAAAAATGCTGATCTACAAGCTCACAACGTGTCGCAGTGCGAGCTGTTTTCGGCTTGTAGATCTAACAGCTTTGGGCTTACGGTTAAAAATGACAAAAATGTGTTAAGAATACATTCTTAAAATCACTGTCTTAAAATGTTGATGTCCTCATAGGAAAATAATACTTATACAGTACAAACCTGTGTGTGTGTGTGTGTGTGTGTGTGTGTGTGTGTGTGTGTGTGTGTGTGTGTGTGTGTGTGTGTGTGTGTGTGTGTGTGTGTGTGTGTGTGTGTGTGTGTGTGTGTGTGTGTGTGTGTGTGACGGAAATCTGTCAATGTGAAATTGACATATTTCATATTCTTTTCCCATCTCTGTTCAGTCTCCTGTGTGAGTGCCGTCTCCATCTTCATAATAAACATGTTATGATAAACAATTAAAAGCAGAGGTTATGATTGATGATGAGTGACGTGGGGGAGGGTTGAGGCTAATCAGTCAGTCAGTCAGTCAGTTAATTCAGTGGTTTTCAACCAGTGGTCCGGGGACCACCAGTGGTCCTTCCTTGGGGGGGGTACCAAGGGGTCCTTAGCAAAATGAGTTAACATAGCGTCACAATCATTTTAACCACTTAGCTTTGGCTATTCAAAAATAGCAGATATACAAGCTCATAGTGCGGCACCTTGTAAATCTGCTATTTTTGAAAAATCTTGAAAAAGTGTGCAAATCTTTGAATATATATTTTCTTTTAACTCAAATCTTTGCTTCTGTGGGTCACTGGCACCAAACATTTTCAGATGGGGGTCCGCGGCCAAATGTATATCAATTTAGGGGGGGTCCTTGGCATGAAAAAGGTTGAAAACCACCGAGTTAATTGACTCCATCTGTCACTATGCAGCAGAGGAAGAGTGTCATAGTGGAAAGAATCAGTCAAACATTTCAACACGGATAATATGATATATCTGACATTCATTACATCCATATTTAAATGTCATACCCTTTAGGCAGGGTTAAAGACAGGGCAACGGATCCTTTTAAATGCTGGATAAAATAATACATACATAAACTAGGAAAGAGTGCTCTTCGGAGCACAGGTCTCCGCCAGACCAGGTAGGTTATTGTGGGCCCGCAACGTTCGGAATTCAGTCATTATAGAAGGTAGTGGAATGGCAGCGTTCATGATTTGAGACATTGTGTTCAAAACGAGGCACTCCTGCAAACTTTGGAATCCAATCTTAGCCAAACAGGATGACATATTATGAAAAATCTGAAAAGATCTGTCTTGATCACATGACTATGGAGATACTGTGTATCGATTTGCGTGATGTTTGGACAAAAATATTTAAGAGTAATATAAACAAAATGTGTTAAGCAAAAATCGACCACCTGGTGGCGCTATAACAGGACAATGTGAAAAGGGTGGCATTTCTTCTGCGGACTAGTGGGAATGTGCGTGCAAAGTTTCACGGCAATCGGACGATGCGTTCATGATTTGGGGCATGTTGTTCAAAACATGCCAAACTTTGGATCTTAGCCAATCAGGATGATATTACAGATCCGTCTTAATCACATGACTATAGAGATAATGTTTACCGATATACGTGATGTTGGGACAAAATCTGTAGGAGTACTAATTTAAAAAAATGTAGTGTGTGCAGTTTCACGTCGATCAGACCAACGGTGCCGGAGATTAGCTGTTCACGGACGGACGGACGGACGGACGGACGGACGCCTTCAGCCTGGCAGAGACAAAAAACAGCACTCTATAAAAATCGCTGTTATAGAGTGTTTGTTCAGTAACAGGGGTCTCTCCAGTTCTTTAGTAAACAGAAAATACAGGGGCCCTTGACTACCATTAAAACATGTTTTATTTGAATCCTGAAAAGTAACAGTTTTGAACATGTGAGGTTTCCACCTGATGTGTAGAATCGGCCTCTGGTCTCCCGTCCCTGCATGCAGCTGAAATGTAAATCACAAAAAAATGTATAGATGGAATACGGCGTCTTCCCTATATACATCTGTGTAAATCTGAACCCCATCCTTTGATGTGATTTCATAGTAAACCCACGCGAGGCAGACGTTGGAGTTGCCCAAACAACGTGTGCGTTGTCGGTTGAGTTCACACTTTCCTCGTAGGGGAGAGCCGCCAAGATTGTAACGCGTCATGGTTGCAACAAGCATGTTTTCTCTTGATTGGTCATTTTTCTCATAACGTCATCACATCAGTATGTGACCAGTGCTGTAATGAACGTGCCCAGGAAGTAGGAAGTATTTTTCTGAACCCAAGATATCATCATCTGAAGATGTGCAGCTCCATCCACTCCTTGTTTAACTTATAACTTAAAAAGGCTGTATCTCGATTCCTAAGCACTCTTTTTTTCCTTTGAAAAAATAAAAAAATAAAAATTGTAATGGCCAGAAATAGATAATAATAATTTGGGCACTCAATGAGTTGATACATTCCTTACGTTTGATACATTATCTTATCACATCCTTGGTATGAAAACAATGTAAAACAGTTGCTTGAAATGAATATAATTGATTTAAGCTGAAAAAGATGTGTTTAATGACGTTTTTTAGCAATGTTACTTTTGTAATTATGGCCGTTACAATTAGTCTGATAAGCGCTTAAAATGTAACGTCGGAACAGCGTCCACTTTCGGTTTAATAACTCACGACCTGTTTTATCAATTGAAAAACTTGAAGTGGTTTATGATAGCAGATATGTGTAGGTTCTTTGCTTGAAAATATTTCATAATTTAGGTAAAACGATTGCCGAGTAAAAGACCGAAAAGTGAAAAATGTTACAATCTTAGCGGCTCTCCCCTATGGCCTTTCCATCGGAAGCAATGCCATGATTGCAAAGACTGATTGGGACTTCCCAGATAATGAACATAAACACGTGGGTAAACATAAACAACCTCTTACTCCCCATGCTGGAAGCAGAGAGAGGTAAGGCTCTTCTCTGGGTGTGACGGGGAGCAGAGATACTGCGGTGAGGGGGAAATGAGATTTCAATTGAATCGCATTATTAATCCATTAAGAGCGGGAACGCATCATTGTGTCATTTTGAGGTTTCTTTGGCTATTAAAAAATAGCAGATCTACAAGCTCATAAAGTGGCACCGAGTGCCGCTCTATGAGGTTGTAGATCTGCTATTTTTTGAAAAATCTTGAACATTTTTGAAAATCTTTGAATATATATTTTTTAAAGCAAACATTTTTTAACTAAAATCTTTGCTTCATGGGGGTCCATGGAACTAAATATTTTGAGATGGGGGTCCGCGGGCAAATACAAATCATTTTGGGGGTTCTTGACATGAAAAAGTTTGAGCACCACTGATACTATAGCAACATACATTTTTCAGAAAACATGTTAGGATTTAGAAGACATTTGTAGAATCCCCCAGAAGCAAAGATTTGAGTTACAAATTTTGCTTTAAAAATATATATATTCAAAGATTTGAAAAAAGAAAAAAGGAAAAAAAGATCTACAAGCGTGCCGCGCTATGAGCTTGTACTGTAGATCTGCTTTTTTTGAATAGCCAAAGAAATCAAAAAAATTACACAGATGCGTGCCCGGATTAGATGGGTTAAATATGCTGCCGGCTTGCTGAGTGCTTTTCTACAGATGAAGTCGATTAGAATTATCAGCAGAGGTGCGGTTTTTATTCCCCCAGTTATTCTGGTCTGACACACAACGAGGCATAATAACTGAAACCTGGTTGGTCTCCTATACATGATAAAACCCCCCACATTCAAAGAGGAAATCACCTCTGGTCAAAGGGAGATATTGGCCTAGCCTGGCATGGCCAGACTAATATCACTACGTGAGAATCCAATCACAACCGAGCGGGGCCGGACCAAATCTGCCGAGGGCAATCTTTTTTTCTTTTTTTTTGCACTGGCAGATTTGTCTGGTTTCCAGGCTAATATTGGCCAGGGCTAACTGTCAGAGACGGCCTTATACTGTAGCTGCCGTGTAGTTTCACAGGCCCCCCGACTGACTGACTGACTGACTGACTAAGAATTGAATAATGCAGTTGTATGTCCAGAATAATCTGATTCTGTTTCCGCTGGACCCTATTTGGCAAGCAAAGCCACATTCTCACTTGTAGAGGTTTCAGATATCATTCATTCATTCATTCAACCTTTATTTAAGATTCTCGGAGAGATCATTGTGGCAGACCCTCATTTACAATGATGCCGAGCTTACACACATATGTCAACTTTTCAGTGTGCAACACTACACTAGCACATGACTATAGAACTCTGGCTTTAGGGTGTGTGCGTGTGTGTGTGTCTGTGTGTGTTTATTGCGCTCTATAGTGTCATTACATACAATATGTATCATTGGGACCGTGTATGTTGTTTTCCAACTGCTCGCTCGAAGTCTTTGTGTGTGCGAGCATGTGTGCGTGTGTGTGTCTGTGTCTTTTATGATAGAGAAGCAGACAGAACGTCGTAAAGTATGACTAAACGGATTACAAAAACAAAAACGCTGATGCAAACCTAAAAGAGTGACATACAATACCATTGACAAAAATAAAACAACAAAGGGGAGAGGTGAGTTCCTTTTCCAGGCCTGTTTTGAAAGACGGCAGTGATCCACATTTTTTTTAAGGGATGGTGTCAGGGCATTCCACACCTTGGTGGCAGTGCAGTAGAAATATCATTTACCTATGGTTGTTCTATAGGTGGATGGTACCAGATCGTCGTTGTCGCTCCCTCTAGTATTGTGGCTGTGGGTGTCGCTCACTTTTTTGGACAGAGAAGTATTCTCTGTCCTTACATCTCCTCCTTGGAGTTATGCCAGGAATTCGGCTGTTAGCTCCGCCCACCTATAAAACATTTTGCCGAGTGCCCGCCCACAATTCAACGTCAGACATTCCACACACACAGAATGGCCATTTGAGTTGCAGACACTGAGAGAAGCAGAGCTCAGCAGAGCTCTGTGTAACAGCTACGGCCTAGTCCCACCCCTTTCCACACACACACACACACACACACACACACACACACACACACACACACACACACACACACACACACACACACACACACACACACACACACACACACACACACACAGGCAGAGCAAGTGAGGCTGTTCTATTGGTGGCGTTGTATAACTAGTGTAGTGTTTAAGTAAATGAAATACATCCTACTTATAAACTACCAAAAGTAATGCACCTATAAGTGGCTACACCAGGCAAACTAAATGGGGGTGGGGGGTATGTGGATAGCCGCGGTATGAATGACATGACCGAGGTCGTCAAAACGCAACATGTACTTGCCAGTCAAAACGATCTCCAAACTACAAAGCATCCATCCCCAGTTAAATCATATGAAGATCTTAACCCGACACCCAAGTGCTGGGCTCAGCTATAGGACTTAGGAGTGTGTCGGTGTCGTGCGCAGTAAATAGCAGATCTACAAGCTCACAACTTGTCATGAATAGGAGGCGTTGTGAGCTTGTAGATCTGCTATTTACAGCACGCAACACCATTGTGCAATTAAGTATGTTGTGCTCAGTGTTGAACGCGTTACTGTAACGCCGTTATTTTTTTCAGTAACTAGTACTCTAACACATTCTTTTTTTAATTCAGTAACTCAGTTACCGTTATTACATGGTGCGTTACTCCGGTATTTTTTATATAGTATGTATATATACAGCGAGGCGAAAAGTGACTGTGAATTGTACTTAAGTACAGTACTCGAGTAAATGTACGCATCGTATCGTAGCGTATACCTTCCGAAAAAAACTAGAACACAACACTGACTTTACACCAGTCTGTGTTGCGGAGACGCGCTGTGCTCGGCTTTGGAAGCTCTCTCTCTCTCTCTCTCGCTCGCTCTTTCTTTCTCTCTCTCTTAACAGCGTGTGTGTGTTTCTGTCGTCAGGAAAGTTACACGAGTCGACTCACTCGCCCAGGTGGTGTTAATAATAGGCTACTAATCACCGTAATCGTAACAAAATTCAGAATCACAGCGCTGCCTGTTTCGGATTCCGCACGTTTAAGTAATGAATTAATTTGTTCGTCTATTTATTAACTGCGTCTGCTACTGCAGTCTGTAGCCTGTGGTACATGAAAACTCCTGTTACAGTCAAGGATCACCTTCAACCTGGTGTTTGCACTTTCTCCATTTACAGTCCGTACATCTATATAAACGTTCAGATTTCAAATATAAAGTGCTTATCCCATGGCCACGGATGTTACAATTATGCACGGGACTCTCAAAAGTACCCGTATATTCTGTATTGTTCAATGAAAAGCATTTTAATCCGATCAGTGGCCATTTTTTCATAATGTATCGGAGGGCAATACACCTACCAACCGAAAGGGTCACTCAGCTGAAAGCATGTGGAGAAAATGGCCACCGATCAGATTAAAATGCTTTTTATTGAACAATACGAATGATACAGGTACTTGAGAGTCCGTATACATGTAACATCCGTCGCCATGGGATAAGCACTTTATATTTGAAATATGAACGTTTATGTAGATGTACGGGCCATAAATGGAGAAAGTGTAAACACCAGGTTGAAGTTCATCCATGACGGTCGTGACAGTCGACCACGTTGTGTATCCATTACTCCCTCTTAACATTTCCCATGTTTTTAGTTTATTGAAATAATGTCATGCACATTTGTCCAGTGCATAGCCTACTGCAGGCCTTGTTGACTAGATTTAGAAGAGATTTTGAAGCTCTTGCTCCTGAAATGATCGATTATTTTTAAGGGAAAAAGCCATCATTTAACATGCAAGTCAATGGGTGAGAAGCAGAGATTGCCAGGCGCAAATGGTAACCACTAGATTGATGGTGGGTTACTCCAGTTGGGTACGAGACCCGGTCATACCGGGTGTAGTACATTTGGATTAACCTCGGATCGTTTCGGAGCGGGTCCAGTTTTCCTCGGTCCCGTTTCGGGCCGGGTCCAGTATTTTAGAATGTTTTGTCGGTTCCGTTCGGACCGCTCTCCCTCGCGATTGAGATCCCCCCCCCCCCCCCCCCCCCCCCCACACACACACACACACACACACACACACACACACACACACACACACACACATACCACAATGGCGTTTCTGGGTGTACTGCTTGCGTTTAAAACAAATTCTGCTTCACAACTTTTCACTGTTAATGCAACTATTTGTCTGCTGCCGACAGAAGGGCTATAGCTTACTTGATTCCTAAAATAGACTGCGGTCTCTCTGAAGAGCGGCCAGCGTGACCGCAGTTAAAATAGCAGACCTACAAGCTGACAACGCGTCGTGGATGCGACGCATTGTGAGCTTGTAGGTCCGCTATGTTTTTAAAACATAATAAATACATAAAAATAGCATACTGGATTAAATGTATAATGATACAATCCAGGACCCAGGTCCAGGGTCTTCAACGTTTTTCAGACCCCTTAGCTGAGAGAGAGATCAAGCAGGGACCCCCAGTAGACTACATAGGCTTGTATAAAACTGTGTTGCAGACTTTCTTTCGTTTAGGCTGTTTCTGTAACCTCAAGAGGACACATATGGAACCAAATGGACCCCGACGTGAAATAGGGCGCTAAATTCGCCTATAATAACTTCAGAAAAGATCAGCATTCATTTTATGTTCTACTCCTATTGTTGGTGTCAATATAAAAAAATATGGTTTATAGGGGGGGGCATGCATTTTCCTCCAGTCACTCGGGGCGGGGGGTACAGACAAGTATTTGGAGGTCGGGGGGGAGGGGGCAAGGAAATAAAAAGAAACACATTACATCTGGAACCCCCCCCCCCCCCCCCCCCAACTGAATAACAAACAGTCCCTAACAGCATACATTTCCATTACAAATGAGGGGCTAAATACATATAATACCCCCCCCCCCCCTCAATTACAGTACATTTAGGGCCCAATACAGAATATTTGAATACATTTAGGAGTAAATGACAGATTTCTTTGATATCTGCTCAGTGTTGCCATGTCCTCTAATTACAAGCGACATGCCCTTGTTTTTCTGTGAAGGTACTTGTAAAGACTGGTGGTTGGGCTTTGCCCCTGTTTCTAATACGTTGTTGATATTTGGCATATAATTTATGGCTCATTTTATATTTATGTTGATAGCTTGTAGATCTGCTTTTCTACTACCACCACCACTAGTAATAATATTAAGAACTAGAAAAAGTGCTCCTCGGAGCACAGGTCTCCACCAGGTCAGGTAGGTTATTATGGCCTCCTGGTGGCGCTATAATAGGCCAATGTGAAAAGGGTGGCATTTCTTCTTAGGCCTTTTACGGCAAACGGACACTTCATTCATGATTTGAGGCATTTTGTTCCAAAAATGTGTCTTGCTAAGTTGTATGGATTTAAACTTGTAACAGAGTATTTCTATATTGCAATATTGGTACTTAACTTAAGTTACCACTTTGAGTACTTTTTCCACCACTGCCAAAACATATCGCCTATACATAATTTAGTAAACTATAATAGCTGTTCAAACAACTTTTCAGGTAATAATGGTGCTTCAAGGTGATGCCTTTCTGTGCTATTGAAGTGGTGCTAATCACAGCATATGGAAGTTTCGAAGTAGTTCACACGTCTGTTTACCAATAGATATGTTACACTTAATCAGTATTCACATTCCACGTACATCACCAGCACAATAGAGATGGGATGTATGGCTCTTTTAAGGAATTCGTTCCTTTTACAGAGCCGTTCAAAAGACTGGCTCATTTATGGCTCATTTGTATATTTATATATTTAAAAAACATATATAAATGTATATAAATATATATACATATTTTTATATTTATATCTCATAACATTATTTATATTTATATTATATGCATATGATCTAATTGTTGTTATATCATATATATACAATATCATAAAACATTATAATAATATATTATATTTAAAAATATATAACAATATAATAGATTACATCATTAATACAATATTTATTATATTATAATATATCATATACATTATAATACATATTATTATAATATATAAAATTATAATCTAACATTTTATTACAATAATTAATTTAATATATCTCTGCTGTCCAACAGGAACCAGCTACCTCCAAAACACTCATCTTTTTAGTTAGCTGGTTCCTGCTGGACAGCGACAATATAATAAATGTATATATAATATATAACATATGCATAATATACTATGTTATAACTACCAATGCCAAACACATCAATCACCTACAGCAGAAATCACACACCCTCACAAACCCGCATCCTACAAGTAACCAGCTGCTGCCAACTCTTGTTAGAATAGAAGGCCAAAACTTGTTTGGCCTTCTATTGTTTTCCTGTTTGATCTCCTTCCCACTTGCCCCCCACCCCTCTTCTTCTTCTCTCTCCCCACTCTTCTTTCTATGGAAATTAACGTTGCGATGGGAATGATGTACAAAAACGAATTTCACCCACTTTTTTACCTTGTAAACCTGTGATGTGACAATAAACCTGATTCTGATTCTGATTCTCTCTGTCCACCATGACATCATTCTTGATGTCATTTTTTCCTTGTTTAGGTATTTGAGTTCTCTATCGTATCAAGACTATCTCTCCGCCCAACATATTTCATACGTATGGGGAATGACCCCACCTCATACATGTGAAATATGTTGGGTGGAGATAGTCTCTTCACTCGGAGAACAAAGGTTACAGCGTAACCGAACGTTCTCTATCGTATCGAGACTATCTCTCCACCCAACATATTTGATATGTCCGAGGCGGAGTCATTCCCCATACATATGAAATATGTTGGGTGGAGAGATAGTCTCTTCACTCAGAGAACAAAGTTTACAGCCGTTTATAACCGAACAATATATGACTGCACAAGACTGAAGAACTGATCCGTTTCTAAACAGCAGTTTATAGTTCCAACTGCCACTACGTTTAGAGAATGTGCTACACAAGGAACCCACTCTTGAGTGGGCAGTTCTTTCACAAGGAACCCACTCTGAGTGGGGAGTTCTTTCACAAGGAACCCACTCTGAGTGGGGAGTTCTTTCACAAGGAACCCACTCTGAGTGGGGAGTTCTTTCATAAGGAACCCACTCTGAGTGGGGAGTTATTTCATAAGGAACCCACTCTGAGTGGGGAGTTCTTTCATAAGGAACCCACTCTGAGTGGGGAGTTCTTTCACAAGGAACCCACTCTGAGTGGGGAGTTCTTTCACAAGGAACCCACTCTGAGTGGGGAGTTCTTTCATAAGGAACCCACTCTGAGTGGGCAGTTCTTTCACAAGGAAACCACTCTGTGTGGGGGAAAAAAGTTACTGTTTCCTCTAAATGCTGCTTTGTCCTTCAGCTTAAATAAAAAAGGAAAACTTGCACATTGTATTCATTTACTTTTTATAACAAGTAGAAAAGGCCTAATTTGTAAATAGTCTGTTAAGCACTGAACGAGAGGCAATGAAGCAGAATGGAGAGCTGTCCGTTGTACCGACGCTGAGACAGATGGAGGAGAATGATGCTCGGTTTCAGAACATTCCGATTACATTTGGGATCATTTACTGTAGGTTGAATCTGTAATGTAAGGCTAATACTAAGTATAACTCGCTAAAATGATTGCTCTTTTAATTAATTCATTGATTTGTTCATCTATGTTCTGTGCACAAAGGAATCACCAGCAGACAAAGCAAAATACTTAAGAGCAAGAAAATCTTATGAGCAAGAAAATCTTAAGAACTAGAACATTTTAAAAGCAAGCTGACAGAGATATATAATCTATGTTACACTAGTTCAATAGTTAGCTCAGGACCTATTTGAACTGCCCACACAAAATACTTTATTTATTGACATGACATCATAGATGTTTAACTGTGGTTTACCGCCCACATACCAAAGCTTAAACGTTTAGCAAAAAAATGCCCATACCTAATTTACACTATCCAAAACCTCTCCTTGTCCTGGTTATTCTCTTTGTCCTCCTTCTCCCACCAGGCTGTTTCACCAAATCCAGATCCTTTTATTACGTCTAATGAAACGGCTGCATTCGGCTGGTTCTGGCGGGTCCTTCCAGGCCTGGCGTTGGGGGAGGCTGTTGCTCCCTGGCCAAGCCCTGGAACAGCTCCACCACCAGCAACGCTATCTCCTCTACCTCCTAGCTCCTCACTTTCAACTTTTCCTTTGCACAGGAGCTCCCCCTGCTCCTCCCGGCATTCCTGGGATGCTCCACAAACATCCTGGGAGGCTTCTGCCCCTCCCAGGCCAAGGTCAGGATCTGCTTGTGGAACGACCATTCCATCTCCACAGCCTACTCCACCAGTATGGTCTGCATGACCTCCACATAGCTCTTGTTCCTCGTAACGAGGTCTTCCACCAACATTCTCCAGTTGTACCGGTTCATTTTGCCTCCTCAGGGAATGGGATTGCGGCCGGCTCCCAGGCTTGGCGTGGGGGGAGGCTGATCCCGTGCCACGCCCCAAAGAGACAGCAGACTTTGAACGGGCTGTTCGATTTCCAGAGCCTCCTCCACGCAACTTTTGCACCTTACCATCTCCAACTCCTCCTTCACTGAGACGATCCTCTGTAACCACTGACATTTGCATGTCCTGACCGGGCAGGGACACTCCTGCTCCCGGGCCAAGCCCGGGATCGGCTTGTGGAAGGGCTGTTCCTTCTCCAGAGTCCGCTGCTGTACTTCCTCCAAAGTTCGCCAGCTGAACTGGTTTGTTTTGCCTGTTCAGCTGTGTCCTGGCAGGCTGGCATGGGGTCAGGTCAAGCCCTCCTCGTGGCTGTCGCTCCTCACCATCAACTCCTCCTTCGCAGAGAAGCTCCGCAGGCTTATCTTGGCTTCCATGGGGCACTCCACAAAGGTCCTGGGAGGCTGAGGACCCCAGGCCAAGCTCAGGAACTACTTTGGAAGTGACCATTTGTTCATTAGAGCCGGCTCCATCCAGCTTTCGTTCCTCACCATCTCCAACTTCTCTTTTGCCAAGGAGCTCCTCTGTAACCGGCACTGTTTGCGTGTCCTGGCTGTCCTGGTGCGCTCCACAAGCGCCCTGTGATGTTGTTGCTCTCGAGCCAAGGCCAGGATTTGCTTGTGGAAGGGCTGTTTCATCTCCAGAGCCTGCTGCTCCACCAGTATGGTAATGATAATGATAATGATAATGATAATGATGCTGGGATGGACCTCCTCCACGTGGATTTTCCTCCTCACTATCAAGTCCTCCTTTGCCGAAGAGCTCCTCTAGCTCCCCTTGGCTGACCTGGGGCGCTCCCCAAATGTTTTGGGAGGCTGACGCTCCCAAAGCAAGGTCAGGAACCTCTTCGGAAGGAGCCGTTTGTTTTTTAGAACGAGCTCTAAACAACTCCTTTAGAACGATGTCTTTAGAGTTTCTTAGAGAGTTGACGAGGAGCTTTCGATCCTCACCTTCAACTCCTCCTTTGCAGAGGAGCTCCTCTGTAACCAGTACTGTGTGCATGTCCTGGTTGGGCTGGGACGTTCCACAAAGGTCCTGAGAGGCTGCTACTCCAGGATCCAGTGTGAGCCCAGGATCTGCTTGTGCAAGGGTCATCCCATCTCCAGCGTCTGCTCCACTAGCATCACTAACTCCAACACTTTCAAGTGGTTCTCGCTCCTCACCACCACATGCTTCTCTTCTGAGGAGCTCCTCTGGAAATGGTTCTATTTGCATGCCCTGGCTGGGCTGACATGCTGCTACCAGGCCAAGCTCAGGAACTGATTTTGAAGTGGCCGTTACTACTCCAGAACCTCCTTTCTCCTCACTATCAAGTCCTTCTTTGCAGAGGAGCTCCGCTTGGCTGACCTGTGGCACTCCCCACATGTTTTGGGAGGCTGATGCTCCCAAGGCAAGGTCAGGAACCTCTTTGGAAGCAGCCGTTCGCTCTTTAGAACGGGTTCTAAACCACTTCTTTAGAACTCTTTCCGTAGAGTTTCTAAAAGAGTTGATGAGCAGCTTTCGCTCCGCACCCTCAACTCTTCCTTTAGAG
The DNA here is from genome assembly GCF_963454915.1 of Gymnoscopelus microlampas. Classification (NCBI taxonomy): domain Eukaryota; kingdom Metazoa; phylum Chordata; class Actinopteri; order Myctophiformes; family Myctophidae; genus Gymnoscopelus; species Gymnoscopelus microlampas. The sequence goes on along the minus strand of NC_139957.1, from coordinate 45,256,782 downwards.
AGGAGCTGCTCTGTAACCTGTAATGTTTGGCTGGGCTGAGACGTTCCACAAAGGTCCTGAGAGGCTGCTGCTTCCAGGCTGAGCCCAGGATCTGCTTGTGCATGGGTCGTCCCATCTCCAGCGTCTGCTCCACTAGCATCCTTACCTCCAACACCTTCAAGTGGTTCTTGCTCTTCACCAGCACCTGTTTCTCTGCTGAAGAGCTCCTCTGGAACTGGTTCTATTTGCATGCTCTGGCTGGGCTGAGGTGCTGCTCCCAGGCCAAAATCTGGAACTGATTTTGAAGGCTCTGGAGTTCCTTCTCCTGAACCTCCTCCCTGTGGCTTTTTCTCCTCACCAACAACTCCTCCTTCGCAGAGGAGCTCCTCAGGCTTCTCTTGGCTGCCATGGGGCACTCCATAAAGGTCCTGGGAGGCTGAGGATCCAATGCCAATGCCAAGCTCAGGAACTACTTTGGAAGCGACAGTTTGTTCCTGAGAGCCCACTCCATGACGCTTTTGCTCCTCACCATCTCCAACTCCTCTTTTGCCAAGGAGCTCCTCTGTAACTAGACATGTTTGCGTGTCCTGGCTGTCCTGGTGCGCCCCACAGACGCCCTGTGAGGTTGCTGCTCCCCGGCCAAGCCCAGGATCTACTTGTGGAAGGGCTGTTCCATCTCCAGAACATCCTCCATTTGCCTTTTTTCCCTCACTGTCAACTCCTCCTTCACAGAAGAGCTCCTCTAGCTCCCCTCGGCTGACCTGTGGCGCTCCCCAACTGCTTTGGGAGGCTGATTCTCCCAAGGCCTCTTCGGAATCAGCAATTTGTTCTTTAGAACGAATTCCAAACAACTTCTTAAAAACTCTTTCTGTAGAGTTTTTTAGAGAGATGATGAGCTGTCGCTGCTCACCATCAACTCCTCCTTTGCAGAGGAGCTCCTCTGTAACAGGTACTGTTTGCATGTCCTGGCTGGGCTGGGACGCTCCACAAAGGTCCTGAGTGGCTTCTATTTGTAGGGTGAGCTCAGGATCTGCTTGTGTAAGGGTCCTTCCATCTCCAGCGTCTTCTGCGCCACTAGCATCATAAACCTCAACACCTTCAAATGGTTCTCGCTCCTCACCATCACCTGCTTCTCCACTGAAGAGCTTCTCTGGAACTGGTTCTATTTGCATGCCCTTGCTGGGCTGAGGTGCTGCTACCGGGCCAAGCTCAGGCTGTGCTTGTAGAACGGCCGTTCCTTCTCCACAACCTGCTAAACGAGAAATGTCGCCCTCAGTAATGACACTGATCTCCCATGGTAAGATTTTCAGAGGCTCTTCAGTACAGTTATAAATGAATGGAAAGAGTGTGTCAGTGAAAGTGTGTGTGAAGGTGTGTATGTGTGTGTTGGCATCAGGATCAGAGAAGGACAGCTTTCCTCCGTTCCAGTCCAGTAGGACTCTGATCCTCCTGGGTTTAGGATTAACTTCCAGATCTTTGTATCGGCCCGGTGAACTGCGTGCGTTGAACTCACCGTCGGCAAACATTATTCTCCAGAAATTCCCCCCTCTGCCTCCCTTCCTATGGAAAGACTCTTCTAACACGCCTACCTGCCAGCGTTCGTTATCTCCCACCTCGACGTCCCAGCGGTGAAACCCTGTGCTGAAGCCCTCGGCACCCAGGACGAGGTACCAGTAGTCAAATCTCTCTGAGTTATCTGGAAGCGGTTCAAATCCGTCTTCTTCTTCAAGTCTTGACATGTTGGTCAGATCACCAGACAGGTTGTAGACTGTGCTGGCAGTGATGGGGTCCAGGAGAACAGGAGTGTAGGAGATAATATCCTTCATCTTTCCCCAGACTCTGTACCGGAGGTTGCCCCGGTGTTTTACCTCGTCTATCAGCGCACTGCGGTCTATCCGTGGGTCCGGCAGTGCCCGCAGTTTGGGCTCCACTTTGGTCTTGTGCTCCTGCAGCTCTGCTACGTGTTTCATTTTTACCTTCGTTGTGGCTTTTATTGTCTTTGAAAGGGTTGAAATACCTCTGTCCAGACTGTCTAACTTCAACTTAATCATCTGCAACTTTTGCTGCTCTTCCTCTGTCAGTACAGCGACCATGGCCTCCTCTTCACATTCTAGAAACCGATGAAGCGTCTTAAACTGTTCCTTGATATGCCAATCTATGTTCCATCTTTGGTCTTTAATATATTCTCTTGCTTGGAGACAGTCAGTTCTACCTTTATTAAAGGCATTTAGTGTCCTCTGCAAGAGCGTCAGAAACTCCTCCTTTTCCTCCATTTTCTGACGATTTCCTACCAATCGATTTGTGAGAATGAATGTTCCATGGTTATTTTCAACTTTTAATCCTAGCTGTTGTTAAAGCTCACCCAGAAACAGTATTAAACATACTAGACTCAACATTATCATCACATAAAACTGAGAAACCTGTTCAGACTTTTATTCTAAATAGCCATTTGGAGTTGTCGTCATTGAGATAACACTGCAGTGACGTCATGGCGCAATCAGTTATAAACATGGGAGTATAGTTGTGATATTGTGGCTACTTAATTGACTGATTGATTGAATACTTTATTAGACATGCATGCAAACAGCACAAGAACAGTCATACACTTGGTCTAAAAGGATACACTCAAAAAAGTCCTTGCAGACCTGTTTCCATTGAGGTCCTAAGTGTTCAATTCATCAACATAATATAAAATAAGACAAATTCAATATCATCACACATTTAAAACACTATTTAAAAAAAGGGGGGTGTAATCTTTCAAAGGGAGAAGTGATAAGTACCTCCCCTTTGGCCTCCTGAAAGGTGGATTTTCAGGCCTGTTTTAAAGGCCTGACATTTTTTAAGGGATGGGATCAGAGCATTCCACACTTGGGTGGCAGTGCTGTAGAATGATAGTTTACCCATTTATTCAAGGTGGTACCGAGGACAGAACCGGCTTTCTTGATGAGCCTATTCAGCCTCCTGCTGTCGCCTTCCTCCCCCCAACATGTCACTGCATACAGCTGGATGCATACTGCATACAGCTGGCCACCACTGACTGGTAGAACATGTTCAGAGGAGTCCTACACACACCAAAGGAGTGGGGCCTCCTCAGGAAGTACAGCCGGCTCTGGCCCTTCATGTAGATAACAGCTGTGTTCCCAGTCCAGTCCAGTCCAGTTTATTGTCCAATCGCACGCCCAGCAGTGGTTTAAAGTACTGTAACTAAGTACATGTACTCAAGTACTGTACTTAAGTACACTTTTGAGGTATTTTTTACTTTACTGGAGTATTTCAAATTTCCAGTACTTTTACTTCTATTCCACTACATCTCAGAGGCGAATATTGTTCTTTTACTCCACAACAATTATTTGAAACTGTTGTTACTAGTTACTTTGTAGATTTTGATTATTACAAAACATACATTAACCACTTCAGCCCTATATACGTTTCGGCCATTTGAAAATAGCAGATCTACAAGCTCACAATGCGTCGCGATGCGACGCATTGTGAGCTTGTAGAGCTGCTATTTAAAAAAAAAAATTGTACATTTTATACATTTGAAACTTGTGAAATGGGACAATCTGCATAATGAGTACTTTCTACTTTTTTAAGTACATTTTTATTCTAATACGGTTGTACTTTTACTCAAGTAAATCTTGCATTCCGGACTCTTACTTGTAACAGAGTACTTCCACATTGCAGTATTGATACTTATACTTAATTAAAACATTTGAGTACCAAATGGACCCTTACGAGTCCATTTGGTTCCATTTGTACACTCTCAGAGTTAAGGGGGTCCTTGCAAATAAAACATTTCAGAACCACTAGTACTATAGTTGGACTCATAATGTGCCATAGTGTCTTTAGTAAATCAGTGTCGTACATATTCTGAAGAAAACCTGGAGACTTGACATTCAGTAATTGGATATTATGATTTGCCGTGTACACATTTCCTTGCCAAGGACACATTTGTCCGCGTACGGACATATTGATGACCCCTGCTTAGCACCACCTCGAAACCTTCTACCCCGCTGCCCGCCCTCCGAGGCGGCAGTGGCTCCAGGCGTACAGCGGCCGGATGGAAGCCGTGAGGTTTCCAGTTCGATCCCGGGCTCCCCCAGAGTTAGTGTCGAAGTGTCTTTGAGCAAGACACTGAACCCCTAAGTGCTCCCAATGAGCAGGTTGGTGCCTTGCATGGTTTCCTCCGCCATCGGTGTATGAATGTGTGTGTGAATGGGTGAATGTAATGCACAATCTATGTAAAGCGCTTTGGATGAAAGTGCTATATAAATGCACCATTTACTATTTACCCTCCATTAGGTGTTCATTGAGGAGTGTAATCGATCGAGGGACAAATGAGTGCTTACCTACTCAGGGACACTATATCTCCTACCTGACAGCATTAACTATACCTATTATAGCTCACCACAGGGACCCTGTATCTCCTACTTGACAGCATTATTTTTATTATAATAGGTGATGGTAGCCTGGAAACCAGAAAAATCTGCCAGTGCAAAAAAAAAAAAAAACCTCAGCAGATGTGGTATGGCCCCACTTAGTTGTGATTGGATTTAGCTGCCCCCGAAGTTGTGGGGCACCAATCAGGTCCCAGGTTGCAAATATGGGGCGGGTTTATCACCAGAGGCATTTTTTCCGTCTATTGGAAATGCAGGTTTCACACAGAGATTCCAGACTAATAGCTACGCAGTGATATTAGTCTGGCCATCATGGGGGTGTGGACATACCCACAATCTTCCCTGCCATTTTGACCAATCTAAGGATCCCAGATGTATACTTTACCATCAGGTTTCATAACCAACTGGAATTTTCAAACGTCCCTAGGCCTCGGCCCAGGCCCGGGATCATCCCCACGTTGTCTGACCTCTGGCTCTACCTCTGTTGTGCACAAAAAGCACAGCTCGAGGCCACAGATCATCTCAAAGGCTATGACGCTAAACACGACTGAATAACAAGTTATGAAATAAATTGGATTGCGGACGAGGTCTTTGGCGCGGTCGTGACAGCTCACGGCACGCTGGCTTCCTGTCTGAGGGCAGACGTCACGGGTCAGATTCGCGGTCAGAGTTTTACCGCAGCAGTTCAGCATCCCGTGGAAAGCCCAGCGCGCGTTGGAAGCGATCGAGCTACGGTCCTCGGCCATGTCGTACAAAGAGTCGTAGAACTCCGTCGTCTCCTTGGTCAGAGTCTGTCCGTTTTGACAGACCCAGCGGCAGGAATAAAACTCGCACGCGAACAGGACGAGAAGACAGGTGAGGAAAGCCAGCAGTAATACCTCTGACTCCCGGAAGGAGCCAAAACACCCAAGGGCCCCCACGATAATCATCAGCCCGCCAACGGCGATCAGAAACACGAGGACTGAGCCGGGACCGTTCATCCTGTCAGGGTCGATGGCCAAGAAGAGGCTGTCTAGAGCGAGGAAACCCGTGATTGAAGTCAGGATAAGTCCCGACACACACAAGAGTACGTTGAAGGAAAAAACGGTGTGCTTGAGGAATTTGGGGCCACGGCCGCTGAGAGCCATGGCTCAGATGTTTCTGCTTCCGTCTCTCTCTCTCTCTCTCTCTCCCCTTTGCTCCCCCCTGCCTCCCTCTTCTTCCCCTTCTCTTCTTTAAGGTAATAACCAAAACGATGGAACTTGCATCAAAAGCTAATTCCACAAACTGTTTTGCACACGCTGCGAAAACCTGTGATGGTGACGATAAATTATGTTTTTGAAGAATAGACAATGTGTGTCTTCAGGTGTCTCTCTGCCTGTCTTTCTGACTCTGTCTAGTCAGTTGTCGTTTCTGTCTTTTCTGTCTTTTCTGTCCTTTCTGTCTGTCTGTCTTTTCTGTCTGTCTGACTCTGTCTGACTCTGTGTGTACCTGTTCCACGTTCTTAGCTCTCGTCGATGTGACGGTGTAAGTCTTTGCTGAGCCGTTAATAGAGCTGTTTGTGATGTAGTGTGATGATGTCACCAGCCACGGACCAATAGGTTGCATGTCAAGCCCTGGCCTGCATGGGTAGTGTCAACTAGACTTGGAGCACAATGCCATGGTGGCATGGCATTGTGAACCCCGGTCTCCAGCCCGGCAGACCGGCAGGTAACTTGGGGGAGCACGTTACGGCCGGATCTATTACAGGGTCTCTACACTACCCCCTCCTTTCTGCAGTGGTGAAAAAAGTACTCAAATGTTTTACTTGAGTAAAAGTATCAATACTGCATTGTAGAAGTACTCTGTTACAAGTAAAAGTCCGGAATTCAAAATGTACTTGAGTAAACGTACAAAAGTATTGGTATCAAAATGTACTTAAAGTACCAAAAGGAAAAAGGACTAAAATGTTTGAAAATAGCAGATCTACAAGCTCACAACGCGTCGCGATGCGACGCGTTGTGAGCTTGTAGATCTGCTATGTTCAAATGGCCGAAATGTATATAAGGCTAAAGTGGTTAATGTATGTTTTATAATGTAATCATTTATATCTGCAAAGTAACTACTGTAGTAACTAAAGTTTTCAAATAATTGTAGTGGAGTAAAAGTACAATATTTGCCTCCAAGATGTAGTGGAGTAGAAGTAAAAGTATAGACAATTGGAAATACTCAAGTAAAGTACAAATACCTCAACATTGTACTTAAGTACAGTACTTAAGTAAATGTACTTAGTTACTTTACGCCACTGCCTTTCTGAAGCGCGCCTTCACGCTTCACTTCTCACGTCCCTCACGCAAGGGCACGCTCCAGCGGTCCTCAACCGCTTGTGACACCAATGTACCGTTTGGCGCACCGGGCTGGAATCAAACCCTGTTCTCTGCAGCTCGGCAGACCGGCAGGTAACAAGCAACGCCAAGAGAGCTAGCTCACTGACAGGAGCAAGTTACGGGCCGGCTCTTCTACGGGGTCGCTACAATATGATGTATTTGTCCCCAATCCGCCATCTGAAAACATTTTGTGCCAGAGAGCCCCGTACCAGATTTGTGTTAGAATGTTTTTAAAAAAAAACATCCAAATATTCCACATTATATTTCAAGATTTCTTAGAAAATAGCCGATCTACAAGCTCACAGCGCAACATATTATAAGCTTGTTTTCAAATAGCCGAGGCACAGTATATACAGTAGGTTTAACGTGCTCGTGTGGCCTATGATATAGTCGCTTATTTTGGGCTTGTTTTCATAGACCTGGTTGCTTGTTTCTCTCACAGAATCTGGCAACACTGATCCTCAGTGGTCCGCAACAAGACCAGACTGAGGAGGGGTGGGGGGGGGGGGGGGGGGAGAAGCCTTGTGGCAAGAACAAGTTATGTATCAGCAATCCCTCTGTCTCTCTCCAATTACCAGCCCTTGACACGGCAAGGGAAACCGCACGCACGCAAGTAGGCCTATACACACACACACACACACACACACACACACACACACACACACACACACACACACACACACACACACACACACACACACACACACACACACACACACACACACACACACACACACACGTGCACGTGCACACACTATTCTGTGGAGTCCTTCCAGGTGAGTGGCTTTGTGAGGGACTGTAGCGGTGCCAGTGACCAAAGCCATTTTTCACTGGTCAGGACATTTGTTCGTTCCAATGCTCTCTCTCTCTCTCTCTCTCTCTCTCTCTGGCTCAGTGACTAAAGAAGCTTCCTCCCCTGAGGAGCGTGGGGAAGGAGAAGGCTGTGACACGCTGCCATCTCGCTACACAAGCGGTTTACTTAGCGGGGACACCTGCCTCGTCTCTACATCAGAGCATGAGGACACAGACAGAGGGGAAGCAGAACATTGATGACACACAGACGTATACATGATAGCCAGTGGTGGACAACGTACTTGTGTCAAAGTATAGATACTCCTGGTCAAAATATTACTAAAATGTGTATTTCCGAACGCACCCTTAGTCAGTTATGAATGTTCAACCATTCCAGTGTTTGTGTGTTAGTTAGTGGAACACCACATTTAGTTTAAAGTTAAACCATTAACACTGATGTATCACTGATGTAAGCGGACCTGGCAGTGTGCACATGGTTTCTCTCATTGTGTGAGCATAGTGAACGCTCAGTGAACGCACGCACGCACACACACACACACACACACACACACACACACACACACACACACACACACACACACACACACACACACACACACACACTGCTTTCCATGGATGTACTAAAACCTTGTTAGTAGAATGTCACGGTCGTCGACTTTTCTGTGTTATTTTCTGAACATGCACACGTGTGTGTGTG
>NC_139957.1:45221051-45246051 GCF_963454915.1 Gymnoscopelus microlampas | reverse complement strand
CAAATGAGAGGGGAAATCACAATGGTTTCCATTGTTCTGTGTTCCCATATCAATTATTCAGACGTGAAGTCTGCTTTGTTATGCACGGCAACAATGTCCTCAGACCCACTTGAACCCATCCGAGAACACTGGGTACGAGTAACTATGTGTGTGTGTGTGTGTGTGCGCTTACGTTTGTGCGCGCTACTTTGCGTCTTTCTTTGGCGTAAGTGGTGTTTATAATGGCTTAATCAATATTTAATGTTTGTTTTTTAGTTATTTTGCATTGGAATGTGTCCACAGTACTTCCAGTATGTGAACACTGGTAATATGTGACCATGCAGTCAATGGAAAACTGTGTAGATGTAACCACTTCAGCCCTATATATTTTGGCCATTTGAAAATAGCAGATCTAAAAGCTCACAATGCATCGCAATGCCACGCATCGTGAGCTTGTAGGTCTGCTATTTGCGAACTATAAAAAAAAAAAAAAAGGTAACTAACTCGTGAAATGGGATTTTCTGCACAATGAGCACTTTTACTTTTGGTACTTTAAGTACATTTTAAAACCACTACTTTTGTACTTTTACTCAAGTACATTTAGATTTCTGGACTTTTACTTGTAACAGAGTATTTCTGCATTGCAGTATTGATACTTTTTCTTAAGTAAAACATTTGAGTAGTTTTTTTCCACCACTGCGTGCCTGCCTGTATGTCATCAGCACTATGACATCACTCATCTCCATAACTGGGCATAAGGTTCCAGCCCATATATTCCACTTCCAGTATAAATTGAACGTTGTGTAAAGCGAATCGTCAGACTTTAAAGCCGTGTATAGCAGCGATGGTAGTGCAGGTCAGACTTTAAAGCCGTGTATAGCAGCGATGGTAGTGCAGGTCAGACTTTAAAGCCGTGTATAGCAGCGATGGTAGTGCAGGTCAGAGTGGAGTACTGTGGTAAATGAGGCTACGAGCCCCGCTATCGGGAGCTGGCTCGCGCCGTCGGCGAGCGGTTCTCCGATGCGGAGGTCACGGGCTTCGTGGGGAGGAGCGGCAGCTTCGAGGTGCAGCTCAACGGGCAGCTGGTCTTCTCCAAGCTGGAGACGGGAGGCTTCCCGTACGAAGAGGACGTCAGGGATGCCGTGCAGAAGGCCCGCGACGGCCAACCGGTGACCAAGATCACCAAGAGTCGCTCTCCATGCGTCATCATGTGAACTGAACCCCATGAAGAACCTGGAGGAACCCTGAAGACCCCCAACCCCCAACGCCCAGCCCCCTCCAGAGGTATCAAGAAAGGCAGAGAAATAACGTCCACCAGCCGATGGACCTACACCAGCGGGTCCGAAATGGAACCGTTACGGGTCTGTAACTCTGAGGGTGTACAAATGGGAACCGGTTCAAAGACCCCCCCAGTTTGATACCATTTATTATCTCTGGGACCCCAGTTTGCACTGTACAATCCCCAGTATATTAATTTAACTCTGAGAGTGAACAAATGGAACCACCTGGAACCAGAAACTTATGGGTCCTTTTGCTGCCATTTGGACACTCTCCGGACCTGTAAGGGTCCGTTTGGACCCCCTGTGTCAGAGAAGACCGTTACTGGCTATATTGTGCCTGCTATGTCCCCTCCATGTTCCTATTATGGTTCTTCCAGGACATTTATGATTGCTGTAATGTAAAAATAAGTAAAGTTATGGTATGATGCCACGTCTTGGAGGTTCCCTCTTATAGGAACATAGACAGGGATATGACTGTGGAGGAAGGAGGGCTGGAGGGAAGATGTTCATATGTTCCGAATACCTTGCATCAGCAAGCTGCAATAACAGTGCATAACGGCTGCAATAACATTTCTCTGTTATTTCTCAATAACAAACTCCTCTGTTTGTGATCCAACATCTTTTTTTTTTAAAGAATGTTTTTACAGTTTGTTTGGTGAGGGAACATATTTTATCATATTTTTTGCATCGCACAGGTTCTATGTGCCCGACAACTTTACAATGTCAGGTGACCCCGGGGACCACAGGCCCACCATTGCCCCAATCCGCACCCCTGTTCAGGAGTCTGCCATGACAATAGTCATGACAGGCCCATTGAATGGGGCGGCAGTGGCTCAGGAATAGAGTGGCCGGATGGGAACCGTGAGGTTTCCAGTTCAATCCCGGGCTCCCCCAGAGTTAGTGTCGAAGTGTCCTTGAGCAAGACGCTAAACCCATAATTGCTCCTGATGAGTAGTTTGGTGCCTTGCATGGTTTCTTCCACCATCGTTGTGTGAATGTAATGCACAATCTATGTAAAGCACTTTGGATAAATGCGCTATATAAATGCACCATTTAACATTTAGTCACGTCAGTAGGAGAGGAGACAATGAATGATACTGTAGCTGTTCAAGAACAATTCAACACACCGACTCCTGACGCTGAGTCGAACTGCCAGAACAGCTAAATCATTTAGAAAGAAGCATTCACAAGTGCTCCGGACTTTATCATGACAACGTTCATAATGACGACGTCATACTAAAGTTGGGAGAATTATAAAAGTGAGTAGAGAGCCCTTCTTTCTAAAGATGGTAGCCAACAGCCCTGTTTCAGCCAGCGACAGCAATCCGAGAGCATTGAATCCTTGGGCCGACCACGAAAGCGAGGACTCCGAGGCCGATCTGTGCCCCGACGGCGGGCGAAGCAAAGAGGTCGACCAGGCGACTAAAGTCAAGGCGTTAGTATGGTGTCGGGAGTTTCTGCCAGGCGCATGGAAGACCGTCGCCGAAGTAGACTTCCAGATCGGCATGGTCACCGGCGGCCTCAGTAACCTGCTGTACATGTGCGGTCTGCCTGACCGCGTCCGGTCCGAGGGGGAGGAGCCTCGCAGCGTCCTGCTGCGTCTCTACGGCGCCATCCTGCAGGGACAGGACGCCTTGGTGCTGGAGAGCGTGGCGTTCGCCATCCTGGCCGAGCGGACGCTCGGACCGAAGCTCTACGGCATCTTCCCTCAGGGACGCCTGGAGCAGTACATACCCAACGTCCGCGTACGCACCGAGCAGCTCTCTGAGCCCGCCTTCTCGGCCGAGATCGCCAAGAAGATGGCGCGCTTCCACACCATAGTGATGCCCTTCAACAAGGAGCCCCGGTGGCTGTTTGAGACCATCGACGGTTACATGGACCAGATACTGAAGCTGAGTTTCGAGCGAGAAGCACAGGTGAAGAAGTACAACAAGCTTCTGAAGCTCGACCTGCCCACGGAGCTGGGGAGGCTCCGCGAGCTGCTGGCGGCCACGCCGTCCCCCGTGGTGTTCTGTCACAACGACATTCACGAAGGCAACATTCTGCTTCTGGTTGGCCAGGACCCGACCTCGACGGAGAAGCTCATGCTCATAGACTTTGAGTACAGCAGCTACAACTACAGGGGCTTCGACCTCGGGAACCACTTCTGCGAGTGGACCTACGACTACTCGTGCGACCAGTGGCCTTTCTACCAGGCCAAGCAAGAGAACTATCCCAGCAGAGAGCAGCAGCTGCATTTCATTCGTAGTTACGTGGCGGAGCAGGGCGGATACGCTGATAACGCCACGCAGGAGGAGCAGACGCGCATCCAGGAGGAGATGGTCATTGAGGCCAACAGGTACGCGTTGGCGGCACACTTTTTCTGGGGCCTGTGGTCCATCGTTCAGGCCAGGATATCCAAGATCATCGAGTTTGGATACCTGGACTACGCCGAGTGCCGCTTCGCAGACTACTTCAGACTTAAGAAGCTCATTAGCTAGATTCCGCCCCTTGGTTATGTGAATGTACAGGCAGGGTTTAGAGCGGTGTGTACTACTCATTATGTGGCATCATGTGCCCCGAACATCCATGGCAGAAGTGTGTATTCTCCCATAGGTTCATAGGTTCAGAATGTGTAGTGCGTCCCCCAATCCAGTTATTAAAATGGAAGCAGATGAATGGGTACTCTCTCCCGATTGGCTGAAATTGTCAATCCACCTGGAAATATATTTTTTGTTTATTAAATAGCTGGAGAGACGGGAGACTCCTGTTTCTGAACAAACACTATAGTGATGAAATCTATTAGAATATAGAGCTTTAACCTTTTAACCGAAAACCTTTTGTTTTGACCAAAACATATTCTGGGGGTAAGATTTGCCAAAAATAGCCGATCCACAAGCTCACAATTTGCGATGCACCCTGAGCTTGTAGATCGGCAATTTTTGACGAAGACATCTGGTGCAGATGGATCCAAATACACTTGCGACTCAGGTCCGTTTCACTAAGACTGAAGGGTTTATTAAGGTTGAACATTAAACAATGAAAACATTTGTATTGTTTCTGTCGGGCAGAAACCTCTTTAAGAATGTTTTTACAGTTTGTTTGGCGAGGGAAAGGTGGCATGGGAGGCAAAACTGGAACCGGAAGTTCTGTGAAATACATTGGAGTTAATGGCAGCCCGGCTGGACCGGCTTGTGAACAAACACTATTTCTGAACGTTTGCGTCCTTTGTCAGTTAATCGTTTCAGGAATATAAAAGATGATGGACAGTCTTGTGATACTTTGACACGTTCAGAAATGTACTTTGTGCTCTTTAGATACATCAATAAACATGTACAGTGTACACATCGAAAAGAAACAAAGCAGAAATCAATGTGTGATATGTCCTATTTTCCTGGGCCGAGTATTTCACAAAGGTCGCAGTCGTTCAGAAATAGTGTTTGTTCTAAGCTGGTCCACCTGGCTCTCATAGAGTATTCCACGGCTCCCAGTTTGGCTCCCAGCGACAAAAGTGACGTATGTGCCTGTACCTTCTTTTTATTTACCTTGAAAAGTTCCAGGAAGTGGATCCAGGAAGTGATCAGAGCATGTGTCTGGTCATCAACAAGAACAACAACAGTGTTCAACAGCTCTTTACAACCTATGCTGTTAATTCATCAGTCCTTTAAATACATGTATATCACCATAAACTAATGTGTCCTAAAAAAGGGAAGCATTATAAATATACTGGATAGATATTGTGAAGGTGGATATTATGGCCTGAAACAGAAACAACAACGGAACAAAGGAATCTCCTGCAGCCTACTGAAAGAGTTTGGGTGAGAGGATTATGATTTTTCTTTGCATTGCATTGCTATTTTCTTTTGGAGCATTGATTTATTGATAGATTTTTTGGGGGGAAATATGGACGATTCTGGGTTTATTTTGTTGGAACATAGGCTACGGATTGCTTTGGCATTTCTGTTGGGCTATTTCAAGGACATATTAAACACCATGAACACATTTTCAGAACTGAATAAGGGACAGAATTAGATCAGGGTATCTGTTTAATGTGTGTTCCCTTCATTTGTCAATAGGAAGGCCGTGTGTTGATTGATTGATTGCTTGCTTGATTGATTTCCAGTTATAGAAACTCTTTCAGTTTAATCATGGCTCATGTACATCCTATCCAGCCTGCAGTAGAGGATGTATGGGCTCATTTAGAAACATAAACAACAGAGTGTGTGTGTGTGTGTGTGTGTGTGTGTGTGTGTGTGTGTGTGTGTGTGTGTGTGTGTGTGTGTGTGTAATGCAGCCCTGACCCACTGAGAGGCTGTGTAAACAGTAGAATAAAGACACAGACACATTTCTCTGGGCATTATTGTTATTATAATACCATGATTTTTCAATATGGAGCCATGCAAGGACAGATTAGCCATTGGGCCAGTGGGGCCCATGGGCCCTTGACTCTCAGGGGCCCATGAGGCCATTGACAATGTACTACAAACTGAAATGTATAGATTAATCAAATATCAAGTATGTGGGCCCCTCCTCTGTATTTACAGCAGTGGTTGGAAGGATTTGTGTCACTGCGGCATATCCGCAAGACATTCACTTTAGGTGGCAGACTGTAAATCCTGTATGATCAAAATGTCTACAGGTGCTTTCTTTAACCCACACATGGTCTTAAAACCCAAGCAGCGTGTTTGCGCCCTGTGGGTAGTGTGGGGGGGTCTCTTCTGTTTCAAGTCCACACAGATGGGACGGTGACAAGTGCTATAGTGTGGGCATCAGTGTTTGCTGGTCACAGTGTAGTTAAGAATGACTCTTCATCTCATCTGATATTATATCCCATCATTTGGGATAGGGGGACCTAGGGATAAGGAACATAGGGTATCATTTGGGTTGGTGGTTCATAGAGGAACATAGGGTATAATTTGGGTTGGGGGTTCATAGGGGAACATAGGGTATAATTTGGGTTGGGGGAACATATAGGGTATAATTTGGGTTGGGGGTTCATAGGGGAACATAGGGTATAATTTGGGTTGGGGGAACATAGGGTATAATTTGGGTTGGGGGTTCATAGGGGAACATAGGGTATAATTTGGGTTGGGGGAACATAGGGTATAATTTGGGTTGGGGGTTCATAGGGGAACATAGGGTATAATTTGGGTTGGGGGAACATAGGGTATAATTTGGGTTGGGGGTTCATAGGGGAACATCCTACTATAATTCTAGTAACCTCACGGTGGTGGCGGTGTCTCGGTTGGTTTTGGTTGGGGGGGGACTCTTTGATCAAGCGTCGTTGCCAGGTTTCGCGAGAGAAACAAGCAGTTTCGCGAGAGAAACAAGCAGTAAACAAGGCCAAACCAAACGAACCCTACAAGCAACGAGGTCTATCAAAAGAAGGCCAAACGAAGCGCCTCCACACATATACCTTGCCTATTGGAAAACAGCCGATCTACAAGCTCACAACGCGTCCCCACACCCACCTGCACTTTCACAACCAACGCCAAAACACAACACCAACAATATTGCCACTACAGCGCTTACAATCGGCGGACATGGCAACACTGACGCCGACGCTACACCATAGACCCCGCCCACTAAACACTCCAGATTATTTTCGCACACACGCTGCACATTAGCTCCATAAAGAACCAGCTGCGAGATGAGGTTCTATGTCGTTCTCTTCCAGGATCGGGCGAACGTCCGCCAAGGCTCCGCTGTTTACCCTTTTGTATACATCGTATCCCAAAACTAATGGTACATTCTACACTGCACGGATGTTTAAGGTTTGGTCGGCTGCATAATATTTTAGGTCGCCAGAGAAACTACCCGTTTAAATCGCTTATTTAGTCAGCCTGTGGCCATGTTTCCCATTGGAGCCAAACCGGAAGCAGTACTGGCAGCGGACGTAGGGGGGTTTTCGGGTTGAATGGGAAACATGGCCACAGGCTGACTAAATAGCCTGAATAAATAAGTTTGCCACGGGACCCGGGCCGGGCGAGTAACATGCCTACGCCATTCTCCGTGCTGTGGGTGGGGGGGGAGGGGTCCCTGGCATATCTATCAAATGGGGGTCCGCGGGCTAACAAGTGTCAATTTGGGGGTCCTTGACATAAAAACGTTTGAGAACCACTGCACTACACAGTACAAACTCACTTTCGATCCCTGATAAACTGTCTGTTCTCGGCGCATAAGCCAAACTGCACATTTTGGGTGCTCATATTCCCCTACTGAAAATAGCAGATCATCACGCTCACAACGCGTCGCCATGCGTTGTGAAAATAGCTGATCTACAAGCTCACAACGCCTCGCGATGCGTTGTGAAAATAGGGAGATGGAGAGAGAGAGAGAGAGAGAGCGGGACGGAGACAATACTCAAATACCTTGAGTAAAAATACTTCACAGTACTCAAAATGAGTACAAATACTTAAAAGTACTGAAAATTAGTAAAAATACTTCAAAGTTGAAAAAAAGGAGTAAAAATACTTAAAGATTGATAAAAACACTAAAAATACCTAACAGTTGAGAAAAACAGTAAAAATACTTAAAAATAGGGGGGCGCCACGACGGGGCGCACGCGGGGGAGAAACCGCGCGACAGGACGTGCATTAACCCCAACTTTGCAACTACTTTCGCCTGCGCCCTTCACTGGGTATGGTCTAGTAGGGTATAATTTGGGTTGGGGGTTCATAGGGGAACATAGGGTATAATTTGGGTTGGGGGTTCATAGGGGAACATAGGGGAACATAGGGTATAATTTGGGTTGGGGGAACATAGGGTGTAATTTGGGTTGGTGGTTCATAGGGAACATAGGGTGTAATTTGGGTTGGTGGTTCATAGGGAACATAGGGTATAATTTGGGTTGGTGGTTCATAGGGGAACATAGGGGAACATAGGGTATAATTTGGGTTGGGGGTTCATAGGGGAACATAGGGTATAATTTGGGTTGGGGGAACATAGGGTGTAATTTGGGTTGGTGGTTCATAGGGAACATAGGGTATAATTTGGGTTGGTGGTTCATAGGGCTTCACCCAGCTAATGACTGGTCAGATGGTTCTGATTGCCCCATTTAGGGGTTAAAAGCTCTGGGACACTTTGAAAACAGCCAGGGTCCGGGGACATCAAACCTGGGACCTTTCTGTTTCCCAGTCTGCGCCTCTCTACCCATTCAGCTGTTTATGCAGTCCGTCACAAACAGTAAAAAGTGTCTGAATGTGTTCTGAATGCTCTGTAGATTTAATTAAAAGTGAATGCAGTTATTAGCTGCTGCTGCTGTCATTTGAACCAATGTTATCAGGCACCAATTCTCAGTCGGTTATTCTCTCTTTCTCACGTTCTCTCTCTGCCAGGTTTCTTAGCTGGCCCTACAAGGCCTTAGAAAATGGAGAGACACTAAACAGACAGGTTGTTAATGTCCCTGCTGCTCTGGGGACACATCACTGGACAGGGTGTAGCGTCACTAGCGTGTTGACTGAGTGCCATTCTGGTCCCTCCATCAGCTCTGCAAAGTAACCAAGTACATTCACTCGAGTACTGTGGAAGTGGTAGATTTGTTCTTTCTTTACTTGAGTACATTTGTCACTACTTTGTTCTTCTACTCCACTACACCTCAGAGGCAAATATTGCACTTTTTACTCCAATACTAATTATTTGACAATTTTAGTTACTTTGTCTGTTTGAAAATAACCTTGTAGATTTTGGCACATTGTGGGACATTCTGCACAATGAGTACTTGTACTTTTGGTACTCCACGTATATATTTTGATGTCAATCCTTTAATACTTTA
Source organism: Gymnoscopelus microlampas (assembly GCF_963454915.1). Lineage (NCBI taxonomy): Eukaryota > Metazoa > Chordata > Actinopteri > Myctophiformes > Myctophidae > Gymnoscopelus > Gymnoscopelus microlampas. The sequence goes on along the minus strand of NC_139957.1, from coordinate 45,237,039 downwards.
TAAGCATACAACAGGAGTGTGTGTGCGTGCCTGCGTGTGCACGTTAAATTCTAAAGTCAAATCTTGTTTGACTTTAGCCCATTAATACCGGGGAACGCATCTGTGTCATTTTTTTATTTATTTGGCTATTCAAAAATAGCAGATGTACAAGCTCGTAGTGCCGGCTACGAGCTTGTAGATCTGCTATTTTCTTTTTTAACTCTTTAACTCAAATCTTTGCTTCTGGGGGGATTCTACAAATGTCTTGTAAATCCTAACAGTTAAACTACTTGTTGCTATAATATCAGTGGTTCTCAAACTTTTCTTAATGTCAAGGACCCCCACAATGATAGGCCGATGTATTTTTGTCCGCGGAGATGCAAATGCTGTTTCACTATTTTGAGTGGCCAAACAGCATTGGACACGCCTCCAGGTCTCAAGTTAAGTCATAAGACCTGGTACTTAAAGGAGTGGTTCACCCAAAACAATACTTATTTTCTATCAATTTGCACACCCCATGAAGCCTTGAATTCACGGAGATAGTTAGTTTGTTTTCGCATTTCCTAAGCCAATATTTTTGATTACCGGCAGAAAGATGCTAATGTATCCGGTAGGAGACTCAAAGTAGACTCTTTGTGTCTCCTACCGGAAATACACCCGGTCATCAAATATTGGCTTGTGACAAAAAACAAAAAGAAAGGTCAATGAATTCAATGCTTCATGGGGTGTGTAATTCATAGAAAATGTTTTTTTTTGGGTGAACTACTCCTTTAAGACACGCAAAATAAGCCCCAATCAGGGTGTTTGTTTGATTGATTGATTGAATACTTTGACAGTAGTACAGTCAAAGGTTATGCTAAAAGGTTAACACAAACAACCCCAGGGGCTTCTTTCCATTATGTTCCATTGTACTCAATTCATCAGTAATAGATTTAATACAATACAATACGATACTAACTTACAATACAAAACAGCGATAATTCATCCATAAAATCATTACATTGAATATAATAAGGGTAATAATAATAATAATAATAATAATAATAATAATAATAATAATAATAATAAACTTTATTTGTATAGCACCTTTCATGACATGAAATGCAGCGCAAAGTGCTTTACAGAGCAACAATACAAATACAGTTACAACCAATTTAACAATAAAGCAAAACAAATATAAATTAAATAAAAGCAAAAGCATAAAACAACATTAAAATAGGCAATACAGTGAGGACTTAAAAATCAACCAATGAATCAGCTAAAAGCAAGCGTGAAGAAATAGGTCTTGAGCTGTGCTTTAAAGCTATCGACAGAGGCTGCCTGTCTTAGGTGTAATGGGAGTTTATTCCACACTGTCGGTCCGTAAAAGCAGAGTGCTGCTTCACCATATTTTTTATATGTCAATGTAGGCACCTCGAGCAGGTCAGCACTTGAAGACCTGAGGGGCCGGTTTGGAACATATCTCTCTAGGCAGTCATAGAGGTAGGAAGGTGCCAGACCATTTAGAGCTTTATAAAATTTTAAAATAATTTTAAATCAATCCTAAAAACAACCGGGAGCCAGTGTAGTGAAGCTAGAACTGGAGTGATATGTTCTCTCATCCTAGTTTTAGTTAAAATTCTGGCTGCCGCATTTTGAACAAGCTGTAATATGTCAGTTGTTTTCTTTGGCAGGCCAGAGTAGAGTGCTTTGCAGTAATCAAGCCGAGAGAAAACAAAAGCGTGGATCAACGTTTTTGCATCGTCTAACGACAGATAGTCTCTAATTCGCGCAATATTTCTAAGATGAAAGAAAGCAATCTTGGTGACATGATTAATGTGTGTATTAAAATTCAATTCAGAATCGATAATAACCCCCAGGTTCTTTACTGTGGTGTTACTTTCTACAGCCAGGTTACCAAGTCTACTTATAGGCTATATGAGACACACTCCCGCCTTGTCGACCACCATTGCTAACATTAAACAGATCTAACATTTCCCCATTGAACTACACAATGTCCTCACCGTGATGACATCACGGGTCAGATAAATAGACTCACTCGGTTTTCTTTCGTGTATCGTAGTCATATGCCCAGCTCAGTATCCCCTAGACAGATGATCACATCGGTTAGATTTGAGCTATTCATAATTAGTATTTAAGGAAAGCATATTTGGGAAATCGAGTGCGTCACTGACTTAAACAAAGATTGTCCTGGAAGTTTAGTTTGGATGAGAGAATTGTTAGTAGCCTAGTTTATAATCTTTTATGATCTTTTATAAACTTTTATTATCTTTTATAAAGTATGGGATTCTTCAAGATGAGAGCGATGCCATCTTTTCAGATCTTCGTTGGTTTGTTCGTCCTGATGCATTGTTCGCAGGTCATCATGGGCTGTCTGCAGTGTGACCACAGCCTCTTTAACCAAATTGATGGCTTCATCGCAAAACAGGAAGATAAAGTACGACTGTATTATATATTTCATAAGGCAGTACTTAATTTCAGAGGAGTTGGTGGTCAGAGTGAAGTGTCAAGAGGAGTTGTTGTGCCAAGCACCATGCCAGAGATAGTTTCTGAATGCCAGACTCAATTTGAGGCGTTCGTTAATTCCCCATACACTGGGGATTTGCATCTGAAGTTTGCAGCCGTTTTGGAGGAACTCCGTAAAATCCTGGAAAAGAGAAAAAATGAAGGCATCTGCCCCAACACGTGTGGAATACTCCATCAGCGTGTTATGAACTGTAGCAAGGTCCAACCACCATGCCTATACGAACCATACATATGCCCCAGTGTAGACTGTCAAAATCACACGTTGGAGGAAGAGGAGGGCGATCGGGTTGAATTGAACTGTTCTCTTCCCTGGCATAAACTAGTCTGGAGCGGCGAAGACACACAGCTAAAGTACCACTACTCCTGGGCTGGAAGACTACTGGAGGACTACAACTGGACTACCCTGCAGGTCAGCAATGAGTCATCCCTGCTAATAGAGAACCTGAGTGTGGAAAAAGAGGGGACATATCGATGCTCACTTAAAGATCAACATGGAACCGTCTTCTCTACCATACAATGGAAAATGTATGTCAGGCGTCTTCCCACTCCACCACCCACTACATCACCCACTACACCACCCACTCCATCACCACCCACTCCATCACCACCCACTACATCACCACCCGTTGTCCCAGGGTTGTGTTCTAGGTTTTTTCGGTGGGTATACGCTACGATACGATGCGCGTGGTCGTGGGTATACGCTCTCGCGTCAGTAGACTTCATCCTCTTCACAATGGGCCTGATCACATTGCTCGCAATGATGAGTTCATATCTCTGTCCAGGAACAAGGAATGTAGGGACTACAAATTTGAATCCATAAATGTCAATTTCCAAATCATAGATACACTTGGGCTGTGTAACAAGGCCACCACAGCCAATAAGGACCACCCTCCCGGGCACAGGTTTAGGATGCAGAAGAACACCAGCAGACCTCAGCTTAGCCTTCGCTTCAACACTGAGCGTGCAAGACATGCTTCCTGAATCAAGCATCCCTCTCATGGTAGACTGGCCACTGACCAACACAGGAGAATAAAACAGTTCACTGGCTTCTCCCACTCTCTGCGATCCCACAAGGATTACGCTCTTGTCATCAGGAAGCTTACTACAACAGTTAACATAGATAGACTGCAAATCTTCTTTAACGAGGGTGAACGTGGCACTGCCCATACTACCCCTCTCACAACATGGGCGGGCTAGTTTAAATCAGCACCAGAGGCAGGAGGTGCTTGCATGGCTGGGGGCTGAGTAGCTTGCGTACATTCATGCCTCATGTGTCCAGGACCATAGCAGTTGAGGCACAGCCTGTAGAGTCTGCAGTGTGCATGTGTTGAGTGTTCTCCAGAGCCTCAAACTCTGCATGACGAAGGTTGAGAACCCTGCTGGGGTCGGCTAGATTGGCGGGTGCGGCCCTGCTGAAAAGAGCGACCAGACTGATGGGGAGGCCCTCGACCTGGGGCAAGAGAAGCAGTGCACAGGGACAGAACATAGCAACCACCTGCTGAACACCAGGATCAATCAGTTGCTTGAGGGCAGGCAGTAGCAGGCATTTGGGTGACAGCAGGAGCAGGGGACTGGGGGGAAAAAGCAGGAGGCAGGTGTTGACCCGTCACTGCAGTGGCGGGCTGAGATTGACCATAGACAGAGACAGGAACAGGAGAGACAGGGTCAAGGGCTAGATGGTGCGTCACTGGTGCCTGCTGAGGCTCAATAGGGTGAGAATAATGGGGGGAAACTGTCACAGGTCTCTGACTGTGAGCTGACAAGGTCAACACTTGTGGGGGCTGGATGGCTGCCCTCCTCAGACTCCTCATGTGAGCATCCAGGCGCTCCTGGACTTCAGCTGCAGTCCATTGTTCAGGCGCCTTTATTTGAAATGACATGGCAAGACTGGGGTCTGGGCAGTGACTAATAAACATCAGCACCACTTCAGCACTGGGGTCCTCCATAGATTTACCCCGTCTACGGAGGCACTCATCTGCTGCATCAATGGACTTGTTGAGGCGAGCGCTGGTCGGCGATGCGACGGGTCGTCACGGCACCAATGTAACCGGTGTAGTCTTTATCTCTGCGTTGTGTAATGGACTAGACGGACCCAGAACTGTCTTTGGAGACAATCTCCTTTTATTCTGACAAGAAACAACATACAACACGTCTCCAGTTAGTTCGGTTTGTAGTGCAAGAACTCCTCTCTAAACAAAGCCAAAAAAACACTGTATAAATCGTTTGCAAGTGCAATTCACATTTAGTTATACAGAGAAAACAAACAAAAAAAGACAAACACCTCATTCCAACACGGAAATACACAAGGAAGAGGTGGAGGTGTGGCAGGGCATTTATACAGACACACACACACACACACACACACACACACACACACACACACACACACACACACACACACACACACACACACACACACACACACACACACACACACACACACACACACACACACAGAGAGAGAGAGAAAAAAGAAAGCAAAGAAAGCCCTCTACCCCACCCGGCTTCCCTCCGGGTGGGGTGGGGTTCGTATAAAAGAGTATAGACGCTCGACCACATCAGAATGTCTCTAGCTGTTGGAGGACCACATACAGAGGACATCTACAGAGGCCTCCTGCAAGTCACAGGGACAAGGTCGGAGAGAAGGATGAAAATGGCTGGAAACTGCATCAGGCACCAGGAACTAGTGGCAACCAAACTGAATCTGTGGGAGTCAAGCCATGGGACAGCTAGTAAGGGGGAAGAGGTGGGCCATCTACACAAAGGATGCAATGTTACAACTTTGGCCGATATCCGATTACCGATTTATTTGCACGATCAAATCGACTTATACCGATATTGCAATTAAAAGTTTCCAGTAGGGTTTACCTTACACCTGCGTGCGGATGCAGATGTCTAATAGTGCCTTCTGATGCACATATTAGTGCAAACTATATACATTTTTATTTCATTATTTGTCCAACTTGTTGACCCAATGGAAAGCTGCTCCAGTAAAAAAAACTGATTGAATCTTCAGCCTTAATCAACCTGCTTCACATTCAAACATAAATGTTGTAAAATAAAGAATCAGCTAAAACGGATATGCTATTTTGATATTGGTTTGATACCTATACTTATATTTCATTGTTTTAAAGCCGATATTGCCCATACCAATATGATGACCGATTCATTGTGCTTTTTTTTTTTTCAACACTTAACGCTCCATGCCGCTTAATGTTTTGCCACTCAGTCTAGGTGAGGGGGGGGGCGTGTCCCGGTGTGGAGAAAAGTGATGCATGTGCATGGGGGGCTTGTTTTTAAAGTGTAGTTGGTCTTGCTTCCGATGTTAAACCAGTGGTTCTCAAATCATTTCCTGTCAAAGACCCCAAATGAATATGTATTTGTTCACGGACACCATCTGAATTTTTTTTTCCAAAGACTTTTTGAAAATAGCAGATCTACAAGCTCACAACGCGACCCGTTGTGAGCTTGTAGATCTGCTATTTTCACCTGCTTAAGAGATTGTTATATATCTATATCTGCTGCTAAGTGTTGTCTTCTCACCTGCTTTTTAATTAGTATTTAATTAGTCTTTTTTTAGTTGTATGTCTGTATTGTATTTGTGTTGTTCAGGACCCCAGGAAGACTATAGATGTGTTTTTTTGTCCAAAACACTGTTAGGAATTAGAAGACATTTTGTAGAATCCCCCAGAAGCAAAGATTTGAGTTACAAATGTTCGCTTTAAAAATATGTAGCCTACATATTCAATTTTTCAAAAATAGCAGATCTACAAGCTCGTGGCACTCGGTGCCGCGCTATGAGCTTGTAGATCTGAACATTTTTTTCTATGGATTAGTCACCCCATGGAGACTTGAATTCATGGATATTTTTTTGTTTTTGTCTCATTCCTAAGCCAGTAATTTGATAACCAGCGGACCGGTTGGCAGCGGTTCCGGTAGGAGACACAAAGGAGACTCTTTGTGTCTCCTGCCGGTCATCAAATGATTGTCTTAGGAATGAGACAAAAACTAAAAAAATATCCATGAATTCAAGTCTCCATGGGGTGACTAATACATAGAAAAATAGTCACTTTGGGGGTGAACTATCCCTTTAGTCATAGCACACTTTGAGGTGTGTGAAGGCTCTACTGTACTTCTAGGTATTACATCCATATATTTGCACTTCACATTTAAAAAAAAACTCATGTGGGGTTGAGAACCCCTGTACTATATAATGATGACAGTGATGAAGTAATGATGATCACAGAGATGACATCACAGGTTAATATATATCGACTGTGTCATTCAATGAAGTTGTAAAACAGTTTTTGATACGAGGAAAGCAGAGTTTAGACTATGGGATTATTTGAGATGCGTGTCACCTTTCAGACCTTTGTTAGAATGGTGGCACTGCTCAGCTGCATCCAGGCCATCAGCGGCTGCCTTCACTGTGAGGCTACGTTCAGAGACCCAATTAATAAATACATCGATGATAGTCCAAACGACGACCTTCCTGGCATATATATTGCCACAGTAAGATTTTCCCAGGAGAACTTTAAAGACGTAATTGCTCAAAGCACCTTGATCAACATTGCCTCTGAGTTCCAAATTAAATTGAACAATTTCACAAATTCCTCGCTCACTGGAGACGAAGAGACTGAAGCGTTTACAAAGTTGATGAACTATAGCATTGAGCTCCTGAAGAGGCGCAAAGATGAGTTACTCTGTGTTCACACCTGTGGATTCCTCAGTCAAAAGGTGTTGAGGTGCTATACGGACGTAGCGGATTGTAAGCGAATAAAGCAGCACAGTTGTCCCCCTCCTAATAAGGAGTTGCACTGTGGCCACCATTCCCAGCCGGCTGAGGAAGGCAGCCGGGTTGAATTGGACTGTTCTCTTCCGTGGCACAACCTCGTGTGGAGCGGTAAAGGGACAGTGCTAAGGTACCACTTCTCCTGGGCTGACAGACTACTGGACCAGCCGTCTGACAGCGACTTTAAACCTCTGCAGAGCAGCAGTCACTCGTCCCTGCTGCTGGTTAACGTGAGCGCGAACGAACGGGGGACATATCGATGCTCACTTAAAGATCAACATGGAACCATTTTCTCCAACATAACCTGGGATGTCGATGTCACTCATCCCACTGCACCACCCACTGCACCACCCACTACATCACCCACTGCACCACCCACTGCACCACCCACTACATCACCCACTGCACCACCCACTGCACCACCCACTGCATCACCCACTACATCACCCACTACACCACCCACTACACCACCCACTACATCACCCACTGCACCACCCACTGCACCACCCATTACACCACCCACTGCACCACCCACTGCACCACCCACTACACCACCCACTACATCACCCACTGCACCACCCACTACACCACCCACTGCACCACCCACTGCACCACCCACTGCACCACCCACTGCACCACCCACTACACCACCCACTACACCACCCACTGCACCACCCACTACATCACCCACTACACCACCCACTACACCACCCACTACACCACCCACTCCATCACCCACTCCATCACCCACTACACCACCCACTACACCACCCACTACATCACCCACTACACCACCCACTACATCACCCACTACACCACCCACTGCACCACCCACTGCACCACCCATTACACCACCCACTGCACCACCCACTGCACCACCCACTACACCACCCACTACATCACCCACTGCACCACCCACTACACCACCCACTACACCACCCACTGCACCACCCACTGCACCACCCACTACATCACCCACTGCACCACCCACTACACCACCCACTACACCACCCACTGCACCACCCACTACATCACCCACTACACCACCCACTACACCACCCACTACACCACCCACTCCATCACCCACTCCACCACCCACTCCACCACCCACTACATCACCCACTACACCACCGCCCGTTGTCCCCACTACACCTCCAGCAACCCCAACACCCTCGGATCCGGAAGCTGAAAAGCCACCTAACGATGTTAATATTGGAGTAATCATAGCTGGCGTTCTTTCTGCCATCGCTGGGTCAGGCCTGCTTGCCTTCGGGGGGGTGGTAGCGTATCGCAAATGGAGGAGAGAGACAGAGTGATGTAAAGTGGAATAGATAGACAGAGTGATGTAAAGTGGAATAGATAGACAGAGTGATGTAAAGAAGGGGGTTGAAACGTTTTGTTTAGGGCAGTGAAACGTTCTCAAATTATGTATTTATTATCGAGGACCCCCATGACCTTGAGAGTGTGCGAATGGAACCACTCTCAGAGGTCACAGACCTGTAAAGGTCCATTTGGAACTCCCTCAACAACGAACCCTGGGAATCCCTGGTCACTACTTCCAGAACCATTGCCTTAGGGCAAACTTTTGTTTAATTTTAAGGAACCCCAGTTTGATACGCATTACGCCACGGACCCCCATTTAACACCATTTACATCTATGGGACCCCAATCTGCACTATACCACGAGAGCTCCCTCAAGGTCCCCTGGGGGGGGGCTCTATGTCCACCAGGAGGACATAGAGCCTTCGTCCTACCCATCCCACCCAACGATATACCCGCTGACAGGTGCCCCCCCCCCGTCACCCAAAAATCACCCTCTACCCCACCCGGCTTCCCTCCCCCGAACACAGGCCAATGGTGTTCGTATAGACCAGGGGTCTTCAACGTTTTCAGGCCAAGGACCCCCTAGCTGAGAGAGGGATGTAGCAGGGACCCCCTACTCTATATTGTATAAAATTGTCAGATTAAAGTTTTTTTTTACTTACAGTAGTCTGCTCTTTTTTCCCAATACACCTATAGCCTCTTTGGCTAATGTTCCCCTCAGAAAAGGAATTCTAGGGTTCAAGTGGCACCGGTTAATGTAAAAAAACGAAATCCTATCACCCAAAGATTTGGCGGACCCCCTGTAGTAGCTCCGAGGACCCCCTGTTGAAGACCCCTGGTATAGACGCTCGACCACATCAGAATGTCTCTAGCTGTTGGAGGACCACATACAGAGGACATCTACAGAGGCCTCCTGCAAGTCACAGGGACAAGGTCGGAGAGAAGGATGAAAATGGCTGGAAACTGCATCAGGCACCAGGAACTAGTGGCAACCAAACTGACACTGTGGGAGTCAAGCCATGGGACAGCTAGGAGGCGGGGGGAAGAGGTGTTCCATCTACCTATTAGACACTTAAAACTTTGGCCAATATCCGATTACCGATTTATTTGCACGATCAAATCGACCGATACCGATATTGCAATTAAAAGTTTCCAGTTTACCTTACACCTGCGTGCAGATGCAGATTTCTAATAGTGCCTTCTGATGCACAGTATTAGTTCAAACTATAGAGAGAGAGAGAGAGAGAGAGGTGAGCAACCAACCGCAGTGACAAACCTCTGATGTCAAATGGTAAATGATGCATTTATATAGCGCTTTTATCCAAAGCGCATTACATTCTCCCATTCACACACACATTCACACACGGATGGAGGAGGAAACCATGCAAGGCACCAACCTGCTCATCGGGAGCAGTTAGGGGTTCAGTGTCTTGCTCAAGGACACTTCGACACTAACTTTGGGGGAGCCGGGGATCGAACCTTGCAGTTCCCATCCGGCTGCTCTACCCCTGAGCCACTGCCGCCCCAAAGAAATGTTAACGTACCTGCTGTTGCGGTATATGCACGCTTTCCAGTTTTATTTTTGTTCATTGCCGATTTGCCGTTCATACGGCTGCACATCAGTTAGAGTTGCACCGTCTGAATGCCAGTGCTCACAGAACCAAATAGAGGAGTACCGCCTGAATCATGGACATTTCATTTGGTGGACCCTGTGGAACAGTTTGGATGAGGAAATCAAAGGAAGTACAACTATTACACTGGTTAAGAAAACGTTTTTAAAAATATTATAATTGTGAGCTACAGAGAAGAGGCAGCGGGGGGTGTTGAGGGTACATGGTAATAGGGTGCAGTATGGTTCAGTACTGTTCAGTTTAGTTTTTAATTACTTTTTTTAATAGAATCTTGATAGAGACCTGATTGATAAGGTTATTTTGAAATGGTAAAAATAGGGTTAGGACTAGGTAAGCATAGGCTTCATTCCCACTCCTTTTCAAACAATTACCATTAGTGTATTGGAATTATGATTATTATTATTGTGCATTATTTTGTTTTGAATGTTTTAATGCATTATTCGTGTGTATTATTATAGTATTTTATTTAGTTTTTCCAGCACCAACACATCTTAGAGAGTAGTACCGTCTGAATACACAAACACATCTTAGAGAGTAGTACCGTCTGAATACCAGCACCAACACATGTTATAGAGTAGTACCATCTGAATACCAGCCAAGTTTTTGTTTCATAAGAATCCACCGTGCGTAGACATGTTATGAGCTACTTTCTGTCAATAAATTCCGTGCAGGTGATTATTTTTAAGTGTCAGAGTTTGGAAGCGCTCCTTTTCAATAACGCCTGCTGCCTCCTGTATTATGTGACATTTAGAAACAGGTGGTACGTTTCTAAAGGACCGTTGAGTGATTTCCAACGAGCGCTTCCAAACACTTAACGCTCCCATGCCGCTTAATGTTATGGGCGTATCCCGGTGTGTAAAAGTGACGCATATGCATACTCTGTTTATTACTTTGGGCTTGTTTTTCTGTAAAGTTGTTTGTAAATAGTGTAGGACCCCCCAAATGAATATGTATTTGTTCACGGACACCCATTGAAAACCCTTTTTTTTCCCTCCAAAACTTTTTGAAAATAGCAGATCTACAAGCTCACAATGCATCACAATGCAATAACGCATTGTGAGCTTGTAGATCGGCTATTTTCACCTGCTTAAGAGATTGTTATCTATCTATCTATCTGCTGCTATTTATATCTGCTGCTAAGTGTTGTCTTCTCACCTGCTTTTTAATTAGTATTTAATTAGTCTTTTTTAGTTGTATGTCTGTATTGTATTTGCGTTGTTCAGGACCCCAGGAAGACTATAGAGTCTCATTCATGTGTCTCTAATGTAGTATGAACAAAATATGATCAGATGGGGGTCCGCGGACAAATACATGTCATTTTGGAAGGTCCTTGACATGAAAAGGTTTCAGAACCACTGATTTTATAGCAACATAAGTTTTTTTTTCCAAAACACTGTCAGAAAAGACTTGTAGAATCCCCAGAAGCAAAGATTTGAGTTACAAGTGTTCGCTTTAAAAATATGTAGCCTATATATTCAAAGATTTGTCCAAAATAGCAGATCTACAAGCTCATAGCGTGGCACTCGGTGCCGCCCTATGAGCTTGTAGATCTGAACTTTGTTTCTAGCGAGTACTACGAGTAGTCACCCCATGGAGACTTCAATTCATGGATATTTTTTTTTGTTTTTGCCCTAAACCAGTAATCTGATGACCAGATTAGGCAGCGGTTCAGGTAGGAGACACAAATCAGACTCTTTGTGTCTCCTACCGGAACCGCTGCTGGTCATCAAATGATTGAACAACTTGAGGTATTTGGTGTTGCAGTTAGGAAATCCGCAGTAACATTGAACCCATTAAGACCGGGAACGCGTCTCGATTTTTAGCTACAACCATTATAATTGAAAATAGCAGATCTACAAGCTCATAGCGCGGCACCGAGTGCCGCGCTATGAGCTTGTAGATCTGCTATTCTTTTTTTTAAACTATCCGTGGAGTCTTTGAATATATATATATATATATATATATATATATATATATATATATATATATATACATTTTTAACTCAAATATTTGCTTCTGGGGGGTCCCTGGAACAAAATATTGTGGTCCTTGGACATATGCATATGATTTTGGGTGGTCCTTGACATGTAAAAAGTTTGAGAACCACTGATATTATAGCAACATAGGTTTTTTTCTTCTTTAAGAAGACATTTGTAGAATCCCCCAGAAGCAAAGATTTGAGTTACAAATGTTCGCTTGAAAAAAAACAAAACCTTTATGTATTCAGGGAAGGCCCTGGTTAAACATAACAGAAAGAAATGACAAAAATATTACAAACATTACGGGTTGCAGTTGCACTCACAGCATTTTTTTTTTCGCTTAAAGGACGCCTTCACCCATTTTCAATTTATCTTCATATAGTTGGTCCTCACTAATGCTCATGATAAAGGGGCCTGGATCAAACCAATGGGTGGTGACACAGAGGGGCATGGATCAAACCAAGGGGTGGTGACACAGGGGGGCATGGATCAAACCAAGCTACAGCATTTGTTCACATTTGTTTCAGACAGCTTGTCTGAGTGATGGATCGTGTGTGTGTGTGTGTGTGTGTGTGTGTGTGTGTGTGTGTGTGTGTGTGTGTGTGTGTGTGTGTGTGTGTGTGTGTGTGTGTGTGTGTGTGTGTGTGTGTGTGTGTGTGTGTGTGTGTGTGTGTGTGTGTTAAATACTGGAGTATTTAATACTTTTACTTCTACTCCACTACAACTCAGAGGAAAATATTGTACAAATTGTACGGTACAAATAATTACAATACAAAACAGCTCAGTAGAGCTCCGTATTACACATATTTAAATGTTTCGATAATTCATCCATAAAATCCTTACATTGAATATGAGACACACTCCCGCCTTGTCGACCACCATTACTAACACAATTAAACAGATCTAACATTTCCCCATTGAACCTGCATTTTCTGATGATGTAACAACTACACAATGTCCTCACCATGACGACGTCAAGGGTCAGATAAATAGACTGACTCAGTTATAAAGTCTTCTTCTATGGTATATCGTAGTCCAGCATATTTTGGAAATTGAGTGCGTCACTGACTTAATGACTTAAACAAAGATTGTGCCAGAAGGATAAGATACTTTTTAGTTGTTTATAATCTTTTATAAACTTTTATGAACTTTTATAAAGTATGGGATTCTTCAAGATGAGAGCGATAACATCTTTCCAGGTTTTGGTTGTTTTGTTCGTCGTGATGCATTGTTCGCAGGTCGTCATGGGCTGTCTGCAGTGTGACCTAAGCTTCTGGTCACACATTAATGACTTCATCCAATCAAATGAACAGAAGGATAAGTATAAACTGACTGTTGCATTTATTAATGCACTAATGGATTTCAGAGGATTTGGTCATAGTGAAGTGTCAAAAGGAGTTATTGAGCCAAGCACCATGTCAGCAATAGTCTCTAAATGCATGATTCGATTTGATGAGTTCGTTAATTCCACAAACACTGGCGATTTGCATAAAAGGTTTGCAGAGGTTTTGAAGGATCTCGGTGAAATCCTGGAAAAGGACAAGGATGAAGGCATCTGCCCCAACACGTGTGGAATACTCCATCAGCGTGTGATGAACTGTAGCAGCGACACCGCACCATGCCTATACGAACCATACATATGCCCCAGTGTAGACTGTCACAATCACACGTTGGAGGAAGAGGAGGGCGATCGGGTTGAATTGAACTGTTCTCTTCCCTGGCATAAACTAGTCTGGAGCGGCGAAGACACACAGCTACAATACCACTACTCCTGGGCTGGAAGACTACTGGAGGACTACAACTGGACTACCCTGCAGGTCAGCAATGAGTCATCCCTGCTAATAGAGAACCTGAGTGTGGAAAAACAGGGGACATATCGATGCTCACTTAAAGATCAACATGGAACTGTCTTCTCTACCATAAAATGGAAAATTGATGTCAGGCGTCTTCCCACTTCACCACCTACTACATCACCCACTACACCACCCACTACATCACCACCCACTACATCACCACCCACTGCATCACCCACTCCACCACCCACTACATCACCACCCGTTGTCCCAGGGTTGTGTTCTAGGTTTTTTCGGTGGGTATACGCTACGATACGATGCGCGTGGTCGTGGGTATACGCTCTCGCGTCAGTAGACTTCATCCTCTTCACAATGGGCCTGATCACATTGCTCGCAATGATGAGTTCATATCTCTGTCCAGGAACAAGGAATGTAGGGACTACAAATTTGAATCCATAAATGTCAATTTCCAAATCATAGATACACTTGGGCTGTGTAACAAAGCCACCACAGCTAATAAGGACCACCCTCCCGGGCACAGGTTTAGGATGCAAAAGAACACCAGCAGACCTCAGCTTAGCCTTCGCTTCAACACTGAGTGTACAAGACATGCTTCCTGAATCAAGCATCCCTCTCATGGTAGACTGGCCACTGACCAACACAGGAGAATAAAACAGTTCACTGGCTTCTCCCACTCTCTGCGATCCCACAAGGATTGCGCTCTTGTCATCAGGAAGCTTACTACAACAGTTAACATAGATAGACTGCAAATCTTCTTTAACGAGGGTGAACGTGGCACTGCCCATGCTACCCCTTGGCTGGGGGCTGAGTAGCTTGCGTACATTCATGCCTCATGTGTCCAGGACCATAGCAGTTGAGGCACAGCCTGTAGAGTCTGCAGTGTGCATGTGTCGAGTGTTCTCCAGAGCCACAAACTCTGCATGACGAAGGTTGAGAACCCTGCTGGGGTCGGTTAGATTGGCGGGTGCGGCCCTGCTGAAAAGAGCGGCCAGACTGATGGGGAGGCCCTGGACACCAGGATCAGTAGCTTGAGGGCAGGCAGTAGCAGGCATTTGGATGACAGCAGGAGCAGGGGACTGGGGGGAAAAAGCAGGAGGCAGGTGTTGACCCGTCACTGCAGTGGCGGGCTGAGATTGACCATAGACAGAGACAGGAACAGGAGAGAAAGGGTCAAGGGCTAGATGATGCGTCACTGGTGCCTGCTGAGGCTCAATATGGTGAGAATAATGGGGGGAAACTGTCACGGGTCTCTGACTGTAAGCTGACAAGGTCAACACTTGTGGGGGCTGGACGGCTGCCCTCCTCAGACTCCGCATGTGAGCATCCAGGCGCTCCTGGACTTAAGCTGCAGTCCATTGTTCAGGCGCTTTTAGTTGAAATGACATGGCAAGACTGGGGTCTGGGCAGTGACTAATAAACATCAGCACCACTTCAGCACTGGGGTCCTCCACAGATTTACCCCGTCTACGGAGGCACTCATCTGCTGCATCAATGGACTTGTTGAGGCGAATCCAATAATCCATAGCACTCTCACCAGCCCTCGGAACACTGCTGTAGAAATCTTTCATGGGCAGATTGGAGTAGGTCAACTCACTGAAGTTGCTCTTCAGAATGTCAAACACAGCGGTGGGCATATCTGCTGCACCCAATCCAGGGCGGCTGCGGAGAGAGACACCTTCACCACATCCCTAGCCTTGCCAGTCAGTCTTGACATAATAAGCTCACACATCTCTTCATGCGTTTTACAGTTCATCCTCCTCAGGAAACATCTCATCATGTCCTCCCATTCATGGATGGAAACACACTGTATTAAAAAAACACAATCAAAACTAAAGCAAAGTGCAGATGAATTGTGACACCTCATAAACCCTCAGATAAACTCGAAATAAACATGAGGAATTCACATCAAAACAATTATTGTGTACTTTTCCCTCTTTCTTTTTT
>NC_139957.1:45163551-45216051 GCF_963454915.1 Gymnoscopelus microlampas | reverse complement strand
ACAGCATGTAAATCCACTTACTTTCTTAGTTTTCACTCCTCTCTGCTTGGCTCCTTTTCTGATTTGAATTTGGTGAACAAAGGGACTCAATGGGGTCCTGGAAGGGCCCAAATAAGGACCTTTAGCTGTCCTGAGAAATGCCTGACCAAATAAACAATAAATAAATAACAATAAAATACTAACTGAATACTAAATACAATGGGCTTGCCTGTCTTAAGGTAAATGTGTAATAATGCATAAAAGCAAACATCACCAGCCTTTATCAACATAACCTGTGCTGCTGTAAATGAACACCCGTCTCTCTCTCTCTCTCTCTCTCTCTCTCTCTCTCTCTCTCTCTCTCTCTGTCTCTCACACACACACACACACACACACACACACACACACACACACACACACACACACACACACACACACACACACACACACACACACACACACACACACACACACACACACACACACACACACACACACACACACACACCATCCCCCTTCACACCTCAAGCAAGCTCGCTTGCTTAGGCTACTCCCCTGTCTGTCTTTGAGTGTCTTCCCACAGGTCCTGCAGGCTGGGCATTGGGTTTTCTGAAAAACTTGTGTCCAAAACAGTTACTTTTCAGGATTCCATTTAAAAAAGCATTTGATGCTTTTGTGTGACGCTGTAGTATGAAGAAGTAGGGCGTTTATCTAATAAAAAACATAAGTTTGAATATGGAGATAAGAGGTTTCTTTTCGACAACAGCGATATAGCAGCAACTAATTTGGTCTTCTTCAGTTTAGTCTTTGGTTTGCACACATCCACTCACTTACTGATTCTACAGACTAACACACTCCATGCCATTCTTTGTTATATTTAAGTTAAATATATGATATTATTGTATACACTTTTAAACCAGCCGTGTGTCTTCCTCCTTTTTGTTATGGCCTACGAGCCAGGTCGTAACAGTGTACAGTAGGTAAGATACCCGCAGCAGCACATAAAGCAGACATGTCCAAAGTCTGGCCCAGGGCCCAAGCGTGACACACAGGCAAAGGTGGACACACGCACACACACACACACACACACACACACACACACACACACACACACACACACACACACACACACACACACACACACACACACACACACACACACACACACACACACACACACACACACCATTAAGTCAGTCACCTATTCGGTGAACAGATATGGGAAATATTCTTATTCACTTAGATTATATATAAACCAGTAAGACTCCCTAATCGGGAGATAAGCGACCGTAGGTCACATGTATACAGAAGAGGGCTGTAACGGCGATTGGTTCCTAGTTGTGTGGGCAATGTATAGTTTTGTTTGGTGGTCTAAGAAATGTGGTGGCAGGCATGTTGATGACATGAGTGTAGACATACTGTGTAGTGTGTAGCAATTTGCGTGTTTTTAGGGGCAAAACTGTAGGAGTAGTGGGCAAAAATGTGTTGTGAAAAGCGGCCTGAAGGTGGCGCTAGAAGAGGGCCATGTGAGAAATTAGGGGTGGGGTGTCCGCGTTGCCTTGGCGGACGAATAGGTACCGGCCGCGGCTCTCCCGGACGCTCCTAGCCCGAGTTACGGCATTTTATGTGAGCTGCAGTGGCAGGGGGTCCTCCACTGGGGGCGCCACCACTTTTGCATCCGTTCTGGAGCACCAGGAGTGGGTGGTCCCCGGGAATGCCCCGTGAGCAGCCCCGTTGGGGTGGTCATTTGGTAATTTGTCCACATGTGCTCATTTTTTACACTTGGGGGTCCCCGAGGCAGCTGGGGGTCCCTGGAGCTCCGGGGGTCCTTGGAGGGTGTAGTTTGGCAGGTAAGGAGTGTGTGTGCAAAATCTGGCATGGATCGGGGCAACGGGTGCGGAGATATGAGCAGGGCAAAAGTGTGACGTGCTGATTTTTTACACTTGGGGGTCCCCGAGGCAGCTGGGGGTCCCTGGAGCTCCGGGGGTCCTTGGAGGGTGTAGTTTGGCAGGTAAGGAGTGTGTGTGCAAAATCTGGCATGGATCGGGGCAACGGGTGCGGAGATATGAGCAGGGCAAAAGTGTGACGTGTGTGACGGAGGGACGCACGGACACCTGGAGCAGGTTTCTATAGTAAATGCGACCTACGGTCGCAAAAAAAGATTAACAAATGAAGCCCATTTTTAAGCCCTTAACAAAAACATTGAAAAGTATAGTTTTGTTTTGTTCCATTTTTGCTTTGGTAATGGGGAGAGGGAGAGAGAGACCCCCTCTTTAAACAAAGAGTGAATTTGGATGTCAAAGGAAATGGCCAGTCTCCTGCTGGGTCTTTGTCTGGCAGAGGAACGGTAAATCACTGATTTCCAAAGTATATAGACGTATTTCACAGTAAACATTTTCAACTGTAAATTTCCAATTACGTACAAAAACACCAGCAAACTGCAGGTTTACTGAGCAACTGTAAATGCCCAAAAATGCCCATTAATGCCTCTTTTCTTGCAGTGTTGTGGATTCTGTTATTCAAAGACTGTTTGTGTTTCTTCGTGGAGGGTAGATATGGAAATATTTGAATCAGGCCTTCAGACGGGACAAAGAAAAGAGAACAATATTACAAAGTTGTTATAGAATCCCACATCTCAGTGCTGTTTATTTGTTTGGAGGAGAGTTAAGTAGTTCACTGTGTCTAGACTATCATCAGATGAATTAAAAAAAGAGAAGGATTCATGATTAGTTTTCCACAGAGTGATGTAAGATTAGATGCAGAGCTCTGTTCATATTATGTCTAAGCTGTAATGCATACATTATGAGTTTGTTATTTAATAAGTAATACACAGCAGTCCTGGTAATCCTGATATGGATATAGCATACCTCTCTCTCTCTCTCTCTCTCTCTCTCTCTCTCTCTCTCTCTCTCTCTCTCTCTCTCTCTCTCTCTCTCTCTCTCTCTCTCTCTCTCTCTCGCACTACTGTATCTGTCACTTTTTTAAATGAATAAAATGTAATTTTGTCCAAACTGTATGGTAGAGTATGTTAATACAATATAACTTATACAATCTGTATGGTAGAGTATGTTAATACAATATAACTTATACAATCTGTATGGTAGAGTATGTTAATACAATATAACTTATACAATCTGTATGGTAGAGTATGTTAATACAATAGAAAATATAACTTATACAATTGAGGTGGTTGTATTTGTTCTCCCTGTTCTTCTATTGAGACATTTAGATCCTGTGTCTAGGTGAGACATGACCTTTGACACAACCCTGTTTCTGGTTTGACACAAACAAGAGGGTAGACTGGGTCTCTCTCTCTCTCTCTCTCTCTCTCTCTCTCTCTCTCTCTCTCTCTCTCTCTCTCTCTCTCTCTCTCTCTCTCTCAGACAGCGTATAGTGAGTGATTTACAGACTATACTCCAAAAACCCTGACCTCTGCACCCCCCCTCTAGCACATTGAGGCACGCACGCACGCACACGCACACACACACACACACAGAGAGAAAGAGATCATAAACTCACTTTGACCTGCAGGTTGGCATGGTTTCAGCACCTCATATTAAATACTTCACCTTCACTCCTGCAAACATCCTGTATTTGGCTCCCAGAGCGCTACTATTCACACACTGAATGAAAGAATGAATGGCAAACTCCTGTGTGTGTGTGTGTGTGTCTGTCTGTCTGTCTGTCTGTCTGTCTGTCTGTCTGTGTGCACGCGTACATCTCAACTCTTCAGAGATTGTCACAGAGAAAAAAATGCACACCTTTAGCGTTCTTTTTAAACTACCATGATGTAACGCTGAAAGTTGTACTAAGTCCTCTATCCACACTGCCATGAGGTATTTCAATGAGACAGCCGTCTACTCTAAACCGTTCAACAGTATATACTGTAAATGCTCAATGCATTTCTGCATTGGCTGTCCACTATTGTTGTTGCTTCTTTCCCCCCCCCCCCCCCAATTTTCAGTAGGCAGCGGTTCCGGTAGGAGACACAAAGGATACTCTTTGTGTCTCCTACCGGAACCCCTGCCGGTCATCAAATTATTGGCTTAGGAATGAGACAAAAACGAAAAAATTACAGTGAGTTCAAGTCTCCGTGGGGCAGGGACACAGAGGGGGGGGAGGGGGCAGGGGGGTTTGGTCATACTTAGTTCCATTGGGGGGAGGGATATCCCCCCCACTTTTGGGATGAAGAAAAAGAAAAAGGAGAAACCTCCAACTTTTTTGTACCAAATTAACCGAATGAATGTAACAAAAACACCCAAAACAGGTTAGTGGGCCTGCAGCCAAACACACACCATGTTAAGCTTTGAGTTAAACATTTTCACTCAAATTAAATCACTCAAAAATAGCAGCTCATCTACAAGCTCATGGTAAGGCCTGTACAAGGCCATACGTATAGATGACTGTGATGAATGCATGCATGTGAATACCTCAACTCACCCAGTGTATGCACTATACTGTATGCGTCACTATAATGAACGAACGATTTCGTCCATGTTCACGACAATGATCCGTTCAAATGATTCTAGTGAAAATCTACTCAACCGCACCGCTGTCTGTCTGTCTGTCGCGGGAGCAGCCCACCCACCCGTCCTGTGTACGGGGGGAGGGGACGGGGGGCATGAACGAAAGACGAGAACGTAACAGTTTCAGGAAGTGAACTGGTTTGTTCCTTTTCGCGGAAATGAACTAGTTATGTCGAACGGCTCGATCACGAACGACCCATCACTACTATTAAGCACTGTCCTTTATTTTTTATTACATTTTTATCCCACGATTTTGTTACCCATTTTTTCACCCAGTGCCAGTTAATTTTTGAACAACTATGAAGTTGAAACATGGAGATACGTGGTTTCCAAAGATGGAAATCTCATCCAAAACTCGAGCCTTTTGAAGACAAGACTCTGAAAAGTCAACATAATTTCAAGTGTTTATTTGAAAAGCCTGTTTAGATATTGTTGCTGTCGGGCAGAAACCTCATATCGCCATGTTTTAACCTTTCATAGTTTTTTTTACTAAATGAATACCCTACTTCATCATACAAGAGTGTCACTCCAAAGTATTGATAATAGACAATTTACAAGCTCACAACGTGTTATGAGCTTGTAGATCGGCTATTTTCACTATTTCAAAATGAATAATGTTACAATTAGGGCTGGGACTTTAACTGATTAATTGCGATGAATTATTTACAGAAAATGAACGCGATTAAAAAAATTAATCGCATTTTAATCGCACTAGTTTTTGCACCACAGAACACACCACTGGACGAGTTTCAGGCGTACCGATCATACCAGTGCACCATCCAACAGACAACAAACCCCAGTGCAGGCAGTGGGAGAAGAAGTCGCTTTGCTTGGCCCAGTGGATGGGACATTTAGATTTTAAAAACTCTGACGGAAGCGTGGACCTGAATCTCTGAATGTATTCCTAAAATTGCTGCACTTTATGGTAAAACTTGCACTGATCTGTTGGTCTGTTTAGAACCACCTTGATGAAAAAACAGCTATATTTTGTTGCTTAAACTTATGTATTCACTCATTGATTAACTGATATACTAAAATATGTTTTAAATTAAAATAAATTGCTTCTCAGGTCAAATATTGGTATGTGATTAAAATGCGATTAATTTTGATTCATTAATAACAAAGCCTCTAATTAATTAGATACATTTTTTAGTCAAGTCCCAGCCCTAGTTACAATTATAAAAAGGAACATTTTTGTCATACATGGTTTCCACCTGACAGCAACGATATGTTATCTCCCTCTCCTCTCCTCTCCTCTCTTCTCCAGCTCTCCTCTCCCGCTCCTCCCCTCTCCTATGACATGGCAGGCGGTCCTCGCCACTGCTGTTAGCCAGAGCCGTGCTAACAAACACTGGTGTGATCACGTGGCATCATGGCAAGGTAACTAGACCATTGGTTCTCAAAGTGGGGTCCGGGGACCCCCAGGGGTCCTTGTGGGAGTTCCAGGGGGTCCCCAGCTAAATGATAGATCAGGCACCAAATGGACCCTTGTGGGTCTGTAACTCTGAGAGTGTACAAATGGAACCAAATGGACCCTAACGGGTCCATTTGGTTCCATTTGTACATTCTCAGAGTTACGTTGACATATATTTTACAATATAAGTTGCGGTCCAAGTGATAGAAATGCCATTAAATGGGGGTCTGTAGCCCTAATGCATGTCAAACTGGGGGTCCTTGAAATTAAAATGGTTGAGAATCACTGCTTGAGCCGTAAAAAAATCTTCTCTTATGGGGGTCCCTGGCATATCTTTTGAAATGGGGGTCCGCAGGGATAAGTGTCAATTTGGGGGTCCTTGACATGAAAAAGTTTGAGAACCACTGAACTACACAACCCAAACCTCTACTAATGTGGTCTATCCCTTTAAGTAAAGGTAACTACACAACCCAAACCTCTACCAATGTGGTCTAGTCCTTTAAGTAAAGGTAACTACACAACCCAAACCTCTACCAATGTGGTCTTTAAGTAAAGGTAACTACACAACCCAAACCTCTACCAATGTGGTCTAGTCCTTTAAGTAAAGGTAACTACACAACCCAAACCTCTACCAATGTGGTCTAGCCCTTTAAGTAAAGGTAACTACACAACCCAAACCTCTACCAATGTGGTCTAGTCCTTTAAGTAAAGGTAACTACACAACCCAAACCTTTCTGACCAGACTTAGTATAGCATGCCCCCCTCTGGCCAGGAGAGGTACAACAGGTTACTATTCTAAGGATATCTCAAGTCAGTGTTGATTTTGACAGCAACTTTTGATTTAGTCTTGGTCTTTTCAATAACACACCATTTAGTCTTACTTTAGTATTCTGAAAATGTTTAGTCTAAGTCTATAGTCGACTAAATATCAAAAACCTTAGTCTTAGTCTTAGTCGACAAAATTAACACTGTCTCAAGTGAGGACCAATTATATGACGAGATAAAGTTGTAAATGGGTGAAGTTTATGGTTAAAGCAGCGTTCACAACATTCACCGTTGCGTAGGTATACTGCATGTTTTTGGACCCCATTCAATGCATTCGGTGCAGCAAAGGAGCAAAGAAAAAAAGTTTTCCATTGTTTGTTTTTTAAAACAAGTAAAGAAGGGACCCCCATGGCCCACTGCCCATGGTCACAGATCAAATAGGAACATAATGGTGAAATAAAAGTGCAATTTAATTGCTTTAGCAGAGGCTGAGAGGGCTGCATGCCTGAACGCAAACCAAAACGTTGTTGTTTCTAGTCGTTGTTAGTCGTTTTCCCCTGGCTGTATTCCACAGAGCAGGCTGCTGGTCGCTTGTTCTGAGCAAAGAAAAGAAACAACAATGTCTAATTGTTTTCTATTTAATTCCAATATTTCCACCACCGCTCCCCAGGTGGCAGACTAAACAACGGCACCGTGGGTGGGTTTAGCTTCTCTTACTAAAGTTGGTAAACAGCGGTGGTGTAAAAAGTAATCAAATTTTTTACTTTAAGTATCAATACTGCAATGTAGAAGTACTCCCTTACAAGTAAATGTCCGGAATTCAAAATTTACTTGAGTAAAAGTACAAAAGTATTGGCGTCAAAATGTACTTAAAGTGCCAAAAGTAAAAGTACTTAAGTGTTTGAAAATAGACGATCTACAAGCTCACAACGCGTCGCGATGCGACGCGTTGTGAGCTTGTAGATCGGCTATTTTCCTTTCAAATAGCCTAGGTATAAAATAGGGCTAAAGTGGTTAATGTATGTTTCATAATATCATAATTTATATCTGAAAAGTAACTAGTAACTAAAGTTTTCAAATAATTGTAGTGGAGTAAAAGTACAATATTTGCCTCTGAGATGTAGTGGAGTAGAAGTAAAAGTATTGGAAATTAGAAATACTAAAGTAAAGTACAAAGACCTCAAAATTATACTTAAGTACAGTACTTAAGTAAATGTACTTAGTTACTTTCCACCACTGGTAAACAGCCTTGTTTTTTGTCTGTCATTTTGGAACCATATGTACGTAGCAGCCAAACACCTTCACACAAAAAAAACAACGTTTATTTGGTGTTGCAGTTAGGAGTTCAGCAGCAACATTTAACCCATTACAAATGTTCGCTTGAAAACAAATAGACCTTTATGTATTCAGGGAAGGCCCTGGTTACAACAAACATAACCGATAGAAATGACACAAATATTACAAACATTACCGGTTGTAGTTGCACTCACAGCTATTCTTTTTTCGCTTAAAGTACGACTTCACCCATTTTCAATTTATCTTCATATAGTTGGTCCTCACTAATGCTCATGATAAAGGGGCCTGGATCAAACCAATGGGTGGTGACACAGGGGGGCATGGATCAAACCAAGCTACAGTACAGCATTTGTTCACGTTTGTTTCAGACTGTCTTGTCTGAGTGATGGATCCTGTGTGTGTGTGTGTGTGTGTGTGTGTGTGTGTGTGTGTGTGTGTGTGTGTGTGTGTGTGTGTGTGTGTGTGTGTGTGTGTGTGTGTGTGTGTGTGTGTGTGTGCGCGTGCGTGCGTGTTTATGTCGGCCAGTTATAGACTGTATGAAGCCTGGGATGAATAATGGACTGTGACTTTGACTGTCAATGATTTTTTTCCCTCATCTGTCAATCCTAGTGGGTGAAGATAGCAGCCTCCGCTCACACGCACGCATCACATGCACGCCACGCACGCATCACATGTGTGTATGCACGAACGTACGCACACATGCACGCACGCACGTTCGCACGCACCAATGTTGCTGTAGTTTTTCATTAAATGTGTATTTTATTCAATTCACTCTAGTCTTTTAGTTACATTCACATTGAAGTGGGCTTGGTAGTGCCACCGTGTTGTTTGTATCGCTCATTTTGGTTTAGGTTTAACCCTTTAAGACCGGTTCTGTCCATCTGTTGACTTTAGCAGAGCAGCCATAAACTAGCCTACTGGCACCTGATTTTCTGTACATTTTAGTATAGTTAGTGTTAGTAAAAGCAATGGTTGCGCGCAGGGCAGCGCTCCCTGGATTCCTGTATACCACTGGTCACAGACAAGGTCAGAGAGAGAAGGATGAGGCTGGCAATTGGCACTGTGTCAGGCACGCGCGCACGGACGCGAGCACATTGGTCTGCATCTGTATTGCATGCATATCTATCCATGTGAGCGAGATTGGATGGTGCTGCGACTCCACTGTAATCTCCAGTAGCCAATCAGATCCGTATGCAAAACCTGGCATTTTCAACTGATGGAATATATAATAGACCCTGTGTGTGTGTGTGTGTGTGTGTGTGTGTGTGTGTGTGTGTGTGTGTGTGTGTGTGTGTGTGTGTGTGTGTGTGTGTGTGTGTGTGTGTGTGTGTGTGTGTGTGTGTGTGTGTGTGTGTGTGTGTGTGTGTGTGTGTGCGTGCGTGCGTGCGTGTTAGAAGTGGTAACTTTCCTCAGAAATTATATTCGAATATTGGTCTTAGAAATTGGCAGAAAAACATATATTTTGTTTATTTATTTATAACTTGTTACATTGTTTTTTGTATTTTCCCTGTAAAATAATACAATATATATATATAATAAGAATTAGAATATTTTTTTTTATATTCGAATATACATATTTTCCTCATATTCGAGGAATATTTGAATATTAGTGTGTGTGTGTGTGTGTGTGTGTGTGTGTGTGTGTGTGTGTGTGTGTGTGTGTGTGTGTGTGTGTGTGTGTGTGTGTGTGTGTGTGTGTGTGTGTGTGTGTGTGTGTGTGTGTGTGTGTGTGTGTGTGTGTGTGTGTGTGTGTGTGTGTGTGCGTGCGTGTGCGTGTACTGTATGTACTGTATGTACTGAACTAGACTCTGCTTTTGTAACAGGATTGAATTACAATAAATTGACATTAAATCCTGTATAACTTACTGTCAGTCAGATTAAAGCTCTCTGCGTGTGGACATTTCACACGTACTCTAGCATTAAGAGTTGAGAGTCTGAATATAATATTATTTGAAATATGTCATAAAAATGAAGTGCGTTCACTCAGTGTTGACTCTCTTCTGTTATATTGTTACCGTCCTGCAGAAACCTTGTATCTCCATATGTAAAGGTAGGGTCAGTGATACTTTTTGTTCAAAACAAAAAGGTTTTAGTTAAAAGGTTAAAACTATATGGTGATAGTAATCATTGCTATAGAGCACTGGTTCTCAAAGTGGGGTCCGGAGACCCCCAGGGGTCCTTGGGGGGGTTCCAGGGGGTCCCCAGCAATACTAGTTGATATGGCATCACAATCATTTTAACCACTTTAACAATTTATTTTATATTTTGGCTTTTCAAAAATAGCAGATCTACAAGCTCATAGTGCGGTGCCGCGCTATGAGCTTGTAGATCTGCTATTTTATTTTTGAAACATGGATTTTTGTGTGTGTGTGTGTGTGTGTGTGTGTGTGTGTGTGTGTGTGTGTGTGTGTGTGTGTGTGTGTGTGTGTGTGTGTGTGTGTGTGTGTGTGTGTGTGTGTGTGTGTGTGTGTGTGCGTGTATAGGTGTGTTTTAAAGTGAACCCTTTTAACTCCGATCAGTGCTTCTGGGGGGTCACTAACAACAATTATGCGATGGGGGTCCGCGGCCGAATTCATATAATTTTGGGGGTCCTTGACATGGAACAGCTGGAGCACCACTGATATAGCAACACACTGTTTTAGACAGGGTTTAGAAAACATTTTTAGATATTACAGTAGGCCGCGGACTCCCATCTCAAAGTGTTTTGTTCCAGGGACCCCCCCAGAAGCAAAGATTTGAGTTACAAATGTTCGCTTTAAAAAATATATACCTATATTCAAAGATTTGCACACATTTTCAAGATTTTTCAAAAATAGCAGATATACAAGCTCATAGCGTGGCACCGCCAAAGTATGTTTATACTATATATATGGTTATAAATCTGAAATGACACAGATGCGTTCCTGGATTAAATGGGTTAAATACTTTTATGTGCCCTCTAAATATTGATAGTTATTCACCTCAGAGCTGTCTAGTCGTGGAGAATATTTCCCGGTCGTTTTTCCTCCTCTGCCCGTCTCATGCATGCTGGTCTTAAAGCTCTAACTTTCCTCTTCTACCCCGGTTTCCTGTGCAAGTGCTGATTGTCTCCGCCAGGCCGAAAGGCATGGCGAGAGAGTATGTTTTACCCCCTGTCCGTCCGTCGGTCTGTGTGTGTGGCCTGTCCGTGTGTTACCAGCTAATCTCCGGCACCGTTGGCCCGCTCGCTGTCTGCACACACACACTCCCTGGATGCCAATTCAGAACCTCTGCCCCAAATGTTTCACATGGGCCTGTTATAGCGCCACCAGGAGGCCGATCTGTTTAAAACCCTTTTTTGTTTAACATTACTCCTACAGATTATATCCAAACGTCGTGCAAATCGGTACACAGTATCTCTATAGTCATGTGATCAACCCGGATCTGTCCGATTTCCCATATTCCATCCTGATTGGCTAAGGTTGGCTTCCAAAGTTTGCAGGATTGGTCCGTTTTGAACAAAATGCCTCAAATCATGAACGCAGCGTGTCATTTCCGTGAAATTTCACACACACATTCCCTCTAGGCCGAGAAAGAAATGCCACCCTTTTCACATTGGCCTGTTATAGCGCCACCAGCAGGTCTAATTTAGCAAAACACATTTTTGGAACAAAATGTCTCAAATCATGAATGCAGTGTCTGATTGCCGTGAAAGCCCTTAGAAGTAATGGCAGCCTTTTCACATTGGCCTATTATAGCGCCACCTGGAGGCCACAATAACGTACCTGACCTGGCGGAGACCTGTGCTCTGAGGAACACTTTTTCTAGTTTTTGTTTTGGTTTCTTAAGATATCTTTTTGAGGCTTTTCTATGCCTTTTATTGATAGGATAAGGACAGTAGGCTGACAGGAAATGGGGAGAGAGATGCAGCGAAGGCCGTCGGAAACGGGTCTCAAACCGCTGTCTAAAGAAGCGCTGTCAGGCTTCTTTAGAGCCTATAGGTGCCCGGACCGTTACGCTAGCGCTCCAGGCCAAGTGCTGTTTTTTCTGCTTGCTCAGGGGATAAATTGAATATTGTGTCAGATCCTGTGTCTAGGTGAGACATGACCTTTGACACGGTCTCAATAGAAGAGCAGGGAGACTAAATACAACCACCCCAATTATTAATAATTGTATATATTATATAAATTATATTAACATATTCCACATGTTTTATTAATTTAAATCATACATTGTATAAACACTTTATTTTTTCAAGAAACTAATTTAAAAAATCAGTGCGAGGCGTTGTGAGCTTGTAGATCGACTTTTTTCCACAATATCTGCCTCTTTCTAATGTGATATTGGACAATTTGATCAATTTGGTATTAAAAACGGTCTTAAAAGTCCTTAAATTGTAACTTTATAAATGTGCAGATACCCTGTATACATTTATTCTATATGTTGGTTGGTTTACTGTTGAGTGAGAAAACAATGTTATACATCAATCAAGCTATTCATCTGGGGACCCCCCTCCCCCCAAAAAAAAAGTCATTTGGGGGACCCTGACGGGGGTCTGTCCCGTAACCCATGTTTAGGATCCACTGCCGTACATAGACCCTTTCTATGCCAGTGAAACGGCACAGGATTCCAGTAATGAGTTGTATAACAAACTTCAGAGCAGGCAGCAGCTCCTGTTCCCTAAACCAGTGGTTCTCAAACTTTTTCATGTCAAGGACCCCTACAATGTATGTTTGTA
Source organism: Gymnoscopelus microlampas (assembly GCF_963454915.1). Lineage (NCBI taxonomy): Eukaryota > Metazoa > Chordata > Actinopteri > Myctophiformes > Myctophidae > Gymnoscopelus > Gymnoscopelus microlampas. The sequence goes on along the minus strand of NC_139957.1, from coordinate 45,203,375 downwards.
TTTGGCCGCGGACCCCCATCTCAAAATATTCTGTTCCAGGGACCCACCAGAAGCAAAGATTTGAGTTACAAATGTTCGCTTAAAAATATATATATATATATTCAAAGGTTTGCACAAATCTTTACGATTTTTCAAAAATAGCAGATCTACAAGCTCATAGCGCGGCACTCGGTGCCGCATTTAACATATGGTTAAAGTGGTTCAAATGATTGTGACGCTATATTATCAACACATTTCGCTGGGGACCCCCTGGTACCCCTCCAAGGACCCCTGGGGGTCCCCGGACCCCGCAACCAATGCCCTAAAGCACTAATAAAGCAGAGGAACATGAAACAAGGTGGTGTGATGTTCTCCTTAATGCCCCTCCTCCTCTCTCATCTTTAGGATTACATGCACCTTTTATTGAAGGACATCACTGCCGTTGTCGTGGAAACTGACAGAAGGTGACGACCCCCCCCGCCCCCGTCCCCCCTCCGTCGCCTGCGGCCTCAACGACGTGAGTGTCTTTTTTTATTTCTTTGTTTGGAGGTGATGTTGGAATAGATTCCCACGTCGTTAAGACCGATTGTGTGTGTCAGACGAGCCCTCCATCGGAGTCTCCAGTCATCACGGTTCTCCATACATCTGGCCAGCTCCTTTGTGCTTTCTGCACCAGCATCTTTCCTCAGTGCATCCATGTAGGTAGATGTGGGACGTCCTCTTGATCGATCCCTGATTCACTGGGAGCCTGGATAGCTTGATTCTAGGCTTAAATTAATTGATATAAATATTTTTGGAAAAGTCAATGGGAAAAATGCATTGAGTATTTTGCAGTGGAACCCGGAAGTGGCCGCAACTGCGATGCCCTATAGACGCCTGAACAGACAACGTCACACTGATAAGAACCAGTATGCACGCGCAGGCTGGCACCAAATGAACCCCACCGCTCATAAGATGCAATGTAAAAGTGGTCACATCCTCACGTGTAAAAAAGCATCCCATCAAACGTTATTACATTTATCTCCCAGTGTGGAGGAAGAATGCTTAGGATTTTTACTGTGATCTCTCGCTCTTGAAATATATATTTCTTAGTTTATGTTGTGTGTAAAAAATAATAGCAATTCAAAGCAGTCGTCCCCCAAATCCCTCCTCCAGTGGCTGTCATAAGAACGGAGGCAGCGCTCTATGATCATGGCATCAGAGCCTGCTGCCCCCCATACAAGATTTGTGCTGTTAAAATGTGTATTATGCAAGATTGTAGTTTTGCCATTTTCAAATAGTCTATTTATAGGCTATAGGATTCAAGTGGTAAAACAGGTCGCTTCTTTTGGGCCTTTTTTCTTAGAACCTGGCCGCATGTTTCTCTCGCATGATCTGGCAACGCAGGCAGCAGGCGGGCTCTTTAAATGCTGCAGCTCTTCCACCACGCCCCTCCCCCCTCCCTCTGCTGCTGACAGGGTGTTTGATACAGGCTCTGTTTGTTTGTTACTAGTAAACAGTCAAACAAACAACTCTTAATGTAATGTTCCTCCTCATTGAAGTGAGGAGTATATTATTATGTGTCAGTAAACCTGACTGAGTCACAGTGTGACAGTTTGAAGGAGAAGTTCATTCATCTTCATGAGTGTTGTTTCTAAATGAGAGGATGTTTCTCAACAGGTGAGCTAATAGCTGTCTGCTACAGTTAGCTGCTTAGCATTAGCCTGTGTAGCCTCTATGCAATATACAGGCTCTATGTAGCTCTGTTCCATAGCTTTAGAAGGTGTTCTGCTTAATGCTATGGTACTGTAGAGCATTGGTTCTCTAAGTGGGTTCCAGGGACCCCCAGCGGTACTTGAGGGGGTTCCAGGGGGTCCCCAGCTAAATGATGGATAGGAACCAAATGGACCCTTATGGGTCTGTAACTCTGAGCATGTACAAATGGAAGCAAATGGACCCTAACGGGTGCATTTGGTTCCATTTGTGCACTCTCAGAGTTAAATTAACATTGATTTTATAATATAAATTGGGGTCCCAGAGATAGAAATACCATTAAATGGGGGTCCATAGCCTGATGCATGTCAAACTAGGGGTCCTTGAAATTAAAATGGTTGAGAATCACTGCTAGAGCCGTAAAAATCTTCTCTTATGGGGGTCCTTGGCATATCTTTTCAACTGGGGGGTCCACGGGCTAATAAGTGTCAATTTGGGGGTCCTTGACATGAAAAAGTTTGAGAACCACTGCTGTAGAGCTGTTAAGGAGAACTCCTTCTAATGCTATGGAACAGAGCTCTAATGCTATGGAACAGAGCTCTAATGCTATGGAACAGGGCTCTAATGCTATGGAACAGAGCTCTAATGCTATGGAACAGAGCTAGGCTCACAGCAGCTTCATTGGAAAGACATTGGGCCTCAACTTACTTCCTTCACATGTCTTATCAATTATATTAATTAAAAAGGGATAGTTCTCCCAACACAATTATTTTTTTCTATGGATTAGTCACCCCATGGAGACTTAAATTCATGGATATTTTTTTTAGTTTTAGTTTATTGTCTCAGGAATGAGACAAAAACTAAACAAATATCCATGAATTCAAGTCTCCATGGGGTGACTAACAGATAGAAACAAAGTTATTTTGAGAGTCATTCTTGAGAGTGTAAAATGAAACCAAATGGACCCTTACGGGTCCATTTGGTTTCATTTTACACTCTCAAGAGATCTATAAGAGTCCATTTGGTTACCAGCTCTCTCCATCATTTAGCTGGGGACCACCTGGAACCCCCCTCAAGGACCACTGGTGTTCCCCGGACCACTGGTTGAGAACCACCGTCCTAGCGGGACCAGAGGCGTGACCGACCGCACGACACAGAGTTGGACGATGTGATGACGATACATGGAAGAAGACAGCTCAAGGTAGGAATCTGTCTTTTGTTCTGTCTTTCTTTCTTTCTTTCTTTCTTTCTTTCTTTCCCTTGCATTGTTGTATATGTACACTGTGCTAATGGAATGGTTTTCAACCTGTGGCCCGGGGCCCACTGACAGGCCGTGAGGATAGTGCAAGAGGGCCCCCAAATAATTCACAAACAAATCATTACGATTTCACTGATAGTAAAACATGAATATTACAAAATATAACATATTATAATATAAAGAACATGTCATTGTATTGTTTCTTATACAACATGGTGTTTTATAGTGATACAGATACATAGGAATGTAAAGTCAGAACCAATACATTGATTGATCATTAAAATAAACAAGCTCTGAAGATGCACGATGCGGCCCACCAGTCTGACCTCTTTATTAGTGGTCAGATGGGTGGGTGTTGAAGTGGGCCCCGGAAAAGTGTTGAGAACCACCTGTGTGCTATAATGTGATTCAGCTCTGTTTAACCCATTAAGACCTGGAACGCATCCGTGTGTCATTTTAAGATTTATTTTGGCTGTTCAAAAATAGCAGATCTACAAGCTCATAGCGCGGGACCGAGTGCCGCGCTATGAGCTTGTAGATCTGCTATTTTTGAAAAATCGTGAACATTTGTACAACTCTACAAATGTCGTCTAGAACAGTTTCATATATATATATATATATATATATATATATATATATATATATATATATATATATATATATATATATATATATATATATATATATATATATATATATATCTCAGTGGTTCTGATATCAGTGGTTCTCAAACGTTTTCATGTCAAGGACCCCTAAAATGATATCTATTTGGCCGCGGACCCCCATCTCAAAATATTGCGTTCCGGGGACCCCAAGAAGCAAATATTTGAATTAAAAATGTTCGCTATAAAAAATAAATATTTAAAGATTTGCAATTATTCAAAGAAAGTGCAGATCTACAAGCTATGAGCTTGCATATCTGCTATTTTTGAATAGAGAAAAAGTATGACATAATGGTTTGAGTGGTCACACCGATGCGTCACGGTTTTAATGGGTTAAAGGGATAGTTCACCCAAAAATAACTTATTTTCTATGGATCAGTCACCCCATGGAGACTTGAATATTGTGTCTCTGTAAATGAAGGCTGACGTGTCTGCTGTGTTGTTTCTGCTGTTGAAGCTATAGTGACTTTTGACAGGGTTCAGTATTATGTGTCTATGGTGATGTTGGTCACTTCATTTAGCATAACGTGTGACTTTTGACAGGGTTCAGTATTATGTGTCTATGGTGATGTTGGTCACTTCATTTAGCATAACGTGTGACTTTTGCTGTGACCTTCACACAGTTAGAGCTAGAGGTGTTGAGCTCTGATGTACAGTCAGTTATAGACTTCAATTCCAAGTGTTGATTTGTAAGGCTGATGTGAATGAGTTTCACGTCTGTTGTGTTGAGGAAATGGTGATCACTATTTCAATTCTTAACTCCCCATCTTTACACCAATCCAGTGACTTTGATTGGTGCAGGGCTGAGCATGGATCAGATGTAAATACCAGGATGTATTTATATCACTGCAGATAGTCTACATATTACATTTAAAATCATCCTTAACCCTTAAATTCATTTTTTTTCCCCAATTGACTAAAATATTGATTTATTTGATGTCCTTCCTGCCCTGGCATTTGGCCTTTGTGCCCTCAAAACATGGACAACACCAAAGGCCAAGTGGCCTTGCCCCTAAAATGACAACATTCCAGGGCTGGTCGCTATGCGACGTGTTGTGAGCTTGTAGATCTGCTCTTTTCAAACACTCTTAGAATAAAAATGTGAAATATTTGAGACATTTTTGAATATTTTTTGTAATTATTATTTAAACCAGTGGTTCTCAAATATTTTCATGAAAATGTTTTGCTAGTATTATCAGAGTATTGTCAGAGTATTGTCAGAGTATTGTCAGAGTATTATCAGAGTATTGTCAGAGTATTATGAGGTTCACACATACAGTATTTTTTTGTCCACAGGTCAGTAGAATGTTAATTAATAGACTGGATTAATAATGTTGCCAAGTAAAGTTTTATTAAATGCTTCCACTGCTCAGTTTACAAGGTCATAAAAAGATGGGTTACAATACAGTAAGTTATGAATGAATCACTGTAACAGTCAAGGTGTTTTATCACGTTACAGTACAGCTGTTACAACATTCATCATTGGCATCCGTCAGTCTCCAGAGACTATGGAGTGGCGCCCCGGACAGTGGCTCCACACAGTGATATTACTTTATTAAACCTCATCTACAGTGTGACAATATAATAAGATCAAAAAGCCATAGTAAAAGCACCAAAGCAAAAACAATGCAGATAGAATATAAAGATATAATAAAACTTTTTTTTTTTTTGGTGGGGGGTGGGGGGGGGGGGGTGAACTATCCCTTTAAGTTGATGTAAATGAGCTGCTGATGTAAATTAATTAGTCGCTGAATGTGATGAAAACCATCTCAGATCAGACCACTTACATCACTGTTTACCAAACAGTGGGGAGCGACCCTTTTTTAGGTCAGACCCATTTGTATGGGTCACTAGAATATATATATATATATATATATATATATATATATATATATATATATATATATATATATATATATATATATATATAAAAACTTTAGTTTTTTTGTCAGGAATGTCTTTTCCTACAATTTAAAAAACATTTTCCAAAGATTGAATTTTTATTTTATTTTAGGGAGGACCCCCATCTCATCATTTGGCCGCAGACTCCCAATCTAACATTTTTGAAAATAATGTACGTAATACCTTTTCAACTTTTACAAAATTGCGATCTCAATATATATGGTATAATATATTCAAAGATTTTATCAAATTTTCTATGATAAAGATCTACAGAAAGAGCTAGATCTACAAGCTCATAGCGTGGCACCGAGTGCCGCACGATGAGCTTGTAGATCTGCTTTGTTTGAATAGCCAAATGATGGTTAAAGTGTGTCAAATCTAAAGTATTTCGTGCCAGGGACCCCCATAAGAGAAGATTTGTGTTAAAAAACAAGGAAAATTATCAAATTATCATTTTTTAGATCTTTTAAAACTGTTCAAAATAGCCAAATTACAAAATAGTTATATGCTATATTAACTACTTTTGCTGGGGACCCCCCCAGTATTTCCCTCTTCACCAAATCTCCTTGCTGTAAATAGCTGATCTACAAGCTTAACGTTGTGACGCGTTGTGAGCTTGTAGATCTGCTATTGTGCAAAATCGTTGAAGTTGTCAAATCTAAATGAATAACATGCTAAACCATCATAGTTGGTGGTTTGTATTAAAGTGGTTATTATGGATACAACACTACATCACATGGCATTGAGAGCTTGCAGATTTGCTATTTTTTACTATTAAACAGGTGCTTAAGTAGTTGATTCATAATGCTGTTTGTCTGGGTCTCAGGGAGACATCTCATTGGGTCTCAGCTGTTGACACAACCCTGACTGAGACACATTAAGACCTTTCAACCTGCCGTGCTTATCTTGGCCATGTGGTTATAGCTGAAAATCTTCAAAAATAGCAGATCTACAAGCTCATAGCGCGGCACCAAGTGCCGCGCTATGAGCTTGTAGATTTGCTTTTTTTTTTTTAATCGTGAAAATGTGTGCACATCTTTGAATATATATACATATCTGTTTTTTTTAAAGCAAACATTTTTAACTCAAATATTTGCTTCTGGGGGGTCTCTGAAACAACATATTGTGAGATGGGGGGTCTGCGGCCAAATACATATCATTAGGGGGTCCTTGATATGAAAAAAGTTTGATTTGAGTTTGAAGAATGATTTGAGTTATACATGTTTGCTTTAAAATATATATTCAAAGATTTGCAAGCTCTACAAGATATACAAAATAGCAGATCTACAAGCAAAAATAGCAGATCTACAAGATCATAGCGCGACACTCAGTGCTGTGCTATGAGCTTGTAGATCTGCTATTTTTTGAATAGCCAAATGAATGTTAAAATGACGTTCCCGGTCTTAAAGGGTTAAAGTTGTATGTTAAAAATACAAAGTGTGTCCAACTCTGTTTGCTTCAACATGCTGACTGATCCACAATTCATCCACAGTGTAAATATGAACACTTAACCCATTAAGACCTGAGGCCCATTCTAAACATGTCTTCTAAAACTGTTTTATGATAGACTTAAGTATGTTGCTATATCTGCGGTGCTCAAAACCTCTTCATGTCAAGGACCCCCACAATGATATGTATTTGGCCGCGGACTCCCATCTCTAAATATTTAGTTCCATGTAGGGACCTCCAGAAGTAAATATATATGGTATAATATATTCAAAGATTTTATCAAATTTTCTATGATAAAGATCTACAGAAAGAGCTAGATCTACAAGTTCATAGCGCGGCACCGAGTGCCGCACTATGAGCTTGTAGATCTGCTTTGTTTGAATAGCCAAATGATGGTTAAAGTGTGTCAAATCTAAAGTATTTCGTGCCAGGGACCCCCATAAGAGAAGATTTGTGTTAAAAAACAAGGAAAATTATCAAATTATAATTTTATAGATCTTTTAAAAATGTTCAAAATAGCCAAATTACAAAATAGTTATATACTATATTAACTACTTTTGCTGGGGACCTCCTGGGGACCCCCCCCCCCCCCATGACCCCACTTTGAGAACCTCTGCACTAGTATTTCCCTCTTCACCAAATCTCCTTGCTGTAAATAGCTGATCTACAAGCTTGTGTTGTGACGCGTTGTGAGCTTGTAGATCTGCTATTGTGCAAAATCGTTGAAGTTGTCAAATCTAAATGAATAACATGCTAAACCATCATAGTTGGTGGTTTGTATTAAAGTGGTTATTATGGATACAACAGTTTGTACTTCTGTGCTATAAAATGTTTGAGTTTTTATCATTTTCACTACTAATTACTACTGTAGCAGAACACTGAGCTGCAGGTTCATCAATGAAGTGAAAACAAACATCATTTCTCACAGATTGAGGGCCTTGTATCTGAACAGACCATATTAAACCATGTTCCAGGGTCAGGGTCGTGATAGTAGGCTGCACAGTTCCTGTCTTCATCGTTCTTAGGATATCCACTGTGCCAGTACCTGCACAATAAACAACAATGTATGTTAACATCCACTCAGCCACTCACATACAGTGACTTTGATAGAATTACAATATAAAAACATGTAAAATGTCTCACTGTGTTGTCAGTGGAGTTCCATCCACCCAGGTCCATGTTCCTTCAGCCCGTTCCAGACCAATCCATGATGAAACATCACCCCCAGGTCTCAATCCTCTGATGAATGCCTGATCATTTATACGTGATTAAATCCTCATTAATTTTATTCAATACATTCACTTCTACACACACACACACACACACACACACACACACACACACACACACACACACACACACACACACACACACACACACACACACACACACACACACACACACACACACACACACACACACACACACACACACACACACACACAGGCGTGCGTACAGGGTGTGTGGGTGGGCCGCTCCCACTCCTCTCTCTCTCTTTCTGTCTTACGGTGTCTCTCTCTCTCTCTCTCTCTCTCTCTCTCTCTCTCTCTCTCTCTCTCTCTCTCTTCTCTTTCTCTTTCTCTTTCTCTCTCTCTCTCTCTTTCTCTCTCTCTCTCTCTCTCTGTCTTATGGCCTCTCACTCAATCACTCACACACACGCAGACAGACAGACAGACAGACAGACAGACAGACAGACAGACAGACAGACACTAACCTGTTCTTCTCCACTGTTAATGATCACCAGATCAGCTCCTTGACTCTGACAGTATTCTCTACTTTGCTGCCATGTTTTCCTCTCAGTAGTTCTGTAATAACAGCTGCTTCCAAGCTTCTTCCATCCACTGGAACACGACTTCTCTAAAAACATCAAACAGGAGATTTACCAGTGTTGGACAGTAACAGAGTAAATGTACTTGCGTATTGTACTAAACTACATATTCTGAGGATCTGTACTTTACTTGAGTATTAGATTTTTAAAAATATTTATTACTCTTACTTGAGTACATTTCCAAGACAAATATTTTACTCAAGTACATTTCTACATTTCTAGGAAGGCTGTAAAGTACTGAGTATTTTTAGGTTTTCTTCCCTAAAATGCTGGCGTCTGTTTACTTCTACTTTTACTTGTACTTTAAGTATTTTTAAAAACATTTACTTTTACTTTGTGGAGTAAATATGACCAGGAGTATCTTTACTCTTACTCAAGTACTGGGGTCGAGTACTCCATCCACCTGAGATATACTGATGGATTTTCAATGTACTGATAATCAATTCTAACACATAGTTGTAATAATAATAGTAGTCAGAGATGTAGTGGAGTGGAGGGTAAACTATTCATTTATTATATCAATGGTGTTTTCTACACCACACATTTACTCAAGTACAATTTTCAGTAATTTGACTTTATATTTTTTGATACTTTATACTTCTACTCCACTTCATCTCAGAGGCAGATATTGTACTTCTTACTCCACTACACATATTTTACAGCTTCAGTTACTAGTTAGTTATTATACATATTTAGATTATTAATACAAAACATACATTAAGCAATTAAGCCCTATTTTATATTTGGAAATAACAGATCTACAAGCCAGCAAGACCTGATTTGAGCTTGTAGATCTCTATTTTTGAACACTTTTGGTATTCGTTTTCGATGCCAATACTTTTATACTTTTATATAATTAACATTTTGAATACAGGCCTTTTACCTGTAACAGAGTATGTTTTTGTATATTGTGGTATTGCTACTTTTACTTAAGTAAAACATCTGAGTACTTCTTCCACCACTGAGTGTATGTATGTTTATAAAGTATGTAAGTATATAAGTATGTCATAAACACAACTCTCTCTATGACAGTTCATCCTCCCCACACATGTCTGTGTTTACATTGCTGTTGTAGCCCCGCCCCCTGTTGATGCTAAAACAATGGCTTCTATTTCAGCATCCCCATTGATGATGTCATTGGTAGGCAGGTTTCTGAACTGTCCACATCCCACCAATGAGACACAGAGTGAGTAGACAGACATTATGCCATCTTATGATGAGCATTAGTGAGGACCAATTACATGGGTAATAATTATTATAATAATAGTCAGATATATAGTGTAGGGGAGGATAAAACTATTGATTTATTATATCAATAGTATCAATATGTCTACACCATGCATTTACTCAAGTACAACTTGATGGTATTTTTACATTTTAAATTTGTACACATTTTTTGATACTGCTACTCCACTACATCTCCGAGGCAAACATTGTTGTTTTTTTGTTTTTTTTTGTCAATTATTTGACAGCTTTAGTTTCAAGAACATGTTTTGTGCAAGGAACCCCCCAGAAGATAATATTTGTTTTTTTCATAAAAGTTTGCACCATCTCTCACCTGCTGTCTGTCTCTTCAGCTGGTTTACTTCACTTTGTAACTGGTTTATCTTCAGGGTCAGGTTGTCGGTCTTCAGCTGGCTTGTGGCTAAATGCAAACAGAGGACCAAAAAGTGAAGATAAACACAGTTGTGACTGTTATAAGAGCAACTTAGCCGACAAATCTCTACTTAGCTGACACTGAACCCCATGCTGAGTCTCACAGCAATGACGTCACCAGTGTGCCCTGGTTGTGCTCTGACATCACTCTCTGATTAAAAATCATTTTTCAACTAATTGACATTGACATTGCAATGTAGATCAACAGACTGCTTAATTTCTGATCGAATTACGACTTTGTAACTGAATTTTAGTTGAAAATGGTTGCCATCTTGAAAACTAGAAGCCATATTGAATTTTTATTGGCACCATTGAAATTGTATGTCAGTCATTGTATGTCAAAATACATACATTTGGATAACTATATCATTAAAACATGTTCATACATTCAGGTTCTACACTGAAAAGAGAGACATACAGAGACAGAGAGATTGTGTGATTGTAATTGTAGGCCACAGTAAGCTGTTTTTAAGTGTGCAACATTTTCCCATTCTGATCCCGGACAATAATTACAATGATAATAATGATTAATCAATCATGTGTAAATACACTCATTAATATTCCTTCAAAATGGTTTGTAACCTCACTCACTTGTAAGTAATTTTACTTCACTTTCCAACACGTCTCTCTCCCGGGTCAGGTTGTCGTATTTGGTCAGTAAGTTGCTTATTTTCAGGGTCAGATTGTTATATTCTAGGGTCATGTTGTCACATTCCAGGGTCAGGTTGTCGTATTTGGTCAGTAAGTTGCTTCTTTTCAGGGTCAGATTGTCAAATTCCATGGTCAGGTTTCCAAAGCTGTTCTGTAAAATGTTTCTCTCCAGGGCCAGGTTGTAGTACTTGATCTGTAACTGTTCATAGGCTAATTTATCTGCAAAGAACCAAACATTGTGATTATAAACACTGATGTTGCTACTGTTGCTAACACAATGATATCGTTTTTTTTTTTTTTAATGTGAATAACCTTCTAACAACACATTATTCACCTCACTCTGCAAATTCACGCAATAATACACATTAAAAAAAAGCCTCTAAACATTTGAAATAGGTTAGAAAGAGAAGTTACATCATTAATATTCTGTAAAAACAAAACCCCACAGCAAGCTTTGTTATGGTTGTTTTGTGATATGGAATACTTACAGTGCACAACCAGACCTATGAACACCACCAGCAGTATAAGACCCAGCATCCCCAGAAACACAGCAACATCTCTTCTCACTGTTTTAGAGCTCTGCCCTGCAATGGAAAATACAGCTTGAGCAATATACTGTAGGCCAGGGGTGCCCACACTTTTTTGACTTGAGTTCTACTATTAAAATTGCCAGCTCAAGCTGATCTACCACTCATGCCGTGCGCAAAAAAAAAGTGTGGATTTGGGCGAAATTTGCGCGGTTTTGGGCAGATTTTTTGGTTTTTTTTTTTTTGGTGTTTTTTGTTCGTTTCTTTTCCTTTTTTGGGTTACTTTATTTCGGTTTTAGGGTTAGGATTAGGTTATTTAATTCTTATTTTTGCCTGATTACTATACATACAGTCACATGAAGGCATAATGCACCACTAAACTCAGAAAAGAGTTTCAATGAGCCATGAAACAACAGGGGCCTAAAAATGTAAGAACAGTCTCTCTTTCTACTTTCTCAACCATGAAACAACACCAAATAACACTGCTTGGGTTCACAGGAAGAACAAAAATGAACAGGTAGCCAGTCTACAATAAAACAGCTCAGTTGCAGGAACAGAGTCTCTTATTATCTCTTCAATAATAAGGCAACACCAAATAACACTGTTTGGGTTCACAGGAAGAAACAAAACAAAATAGTTGTGCCTTGCACAGTGCCGCTTTAGACTCCACAGGGGCTCTACGCAGGATACGGGACGTGCATGTGTCCCTCACTTTTTTTTTTCCGGGTTTCCTGCGGATAAAGTTACTTTTTTGGTTACTTTATTTCGGTTTTAGGGTGACAATTGCGCTGCGCAGCCTGCGCTGATGTGAACGCAGTAATGCACGTTATTTTCTGCTGAAGGGAGGGGGCGGAGAGGGGGACTCTTTAATCGGCGGGTAGGCGGGGCCCCACGCAACCTGCGTAGTGTGCGTGTAGGGAGAAGCGGCCCTGGCCTTGCACAATCTTAACAGGTAACATAAAACAGCTCAGTTGAGTCTCTTACTCAAGTGACTCATCATTACCACCAGTGACCAGTCTCTCACTCAAGTTATTATTCCTACAAGTTTGTAGTTCCAGCAGGCACATAGAAAGTTTAGAAACCACTGATTGCTTGAAGCTGGCTTTCTTTCTCTTTTTCTTTCTTCCTCCCTCTCTCTCTCTCTCTCTCTCTCTCTCTCTCTCTCTCTCTCTCTCTCTCTCTCTCTCTCTCTCTCTCTCTCTCTCTCTCTCAAAAAGTACACATCTACACAAGCAACATTCCATGGCTCACTATCCTATCATAGGAGTGCGCTCTAATCCATGGTTCTAACAGGTGCGCTTCTCCAGCGCAGAATACACCAGCAAGCAACATAGTGCTTGCTGGTGTATTATGCAGTGATAGTTAACAAAGTTGGGGAAATTGTCGTCTTGCTTGCATTTGACGATGAATCCATTACTGCGCCCCACCATCGCAGGCGCACCATCAGTGGTGATTGATACCAATCGGGATCTGTTTTTTTGTCAACAAAGTTTTTGAATGTCTGAAAAATGCCCTCGCCCCGAGTGTGTTCTTTCATTGGTAGCATTGTTAATAGTTCCTCTTTTACTGTCATATCTTTGAATACCATCCTAATGAAAACGCACAATTGTGCTGTATCACTTATATCAGTAGACTCGTCTAACTGCAATGAGAAACACTCACATTTTGCAATGTTCTTCTTAAGTTGATGAGTCAAATCACCAGCCATCATTTCACACCGCCGTGTAACAGTGTTTCTGGATAACTGAAGGGATTTGACAACTGATACTATTTCAGGTTTGTTTTTAAAATCACAAAATAATGAGTCTGCTGCCACAAGGAAGGCGTCTTTTACCATCTGTCCATCTTGGAAGGATTTCTTACTTTGAATGAGCATATGACTGACCCGGAATGATGCTTCAGTGGCTGCCTTTGCTTTTGAAGTGGGCTTTGTGAAATATGACTGCTGTCCGGTTAATTGTGCTTTCAGTTTGCCCAACTTTTTCCTTCTCAATTCACTTTTGGGAGGGAATTCACCGTTGAAATCCTTATGACATGATGTAAAAGGTCAATCCACGTTTCCTTTCTTTGCAAAAACCCTGGTGTTACATACAGTAGAAGGCAAATAGTCTTCTTCCCACTCTGCCTGGAAGTGGTACGTTTTTGGCTTCTTTGCCGTGCACATCTTGATATAATTGTTATTTTTTAATAGACTTGAATACTGACGTTCCCCGCGCTATTCACTCATGAAAACAAGGCATTGCATTGTGTGTTTGAAGCCGTGGGGCGTTGACAGTGAGGCCGACAGGCCGTGCATGTCAGTCAGTGAGCAGAAGACAAAAAGGGGCGTTTTGTGTGTGTGTGTGTGTGTGTGTGGGTGTGTGTGTGTGTGTGTGTGTGTGTGTGTGTGTGTGTGCGTGTTTTTTCAGGGGCATTGCAGGCGGTCTACCTGCGCAGCCTAAGCGGTCTACTGGTCGACGTAATGGGCACCCCTGCTGTAGGCTCATTGGTATTTAGATGAACACACACTTTTCTTCTATGGAAAAGTGAATATGATTCTCAATTATGTCTAAAGCTAGGGGTCAACAGGGGGTCCGGGACCCCTAGGGATCCTCGGAGATACTGCTGGGGGGCCGCCGAAATCTTTGTGTCATAGGGACTGAATATGTTTTATTTTTGCATTAACCACTTGCACGGTCACAATCCAATTCTGGGGGGAACCGTAGCTGAAAATAGCAGATCTACAAGCTCACAATGCGTCTGCGACGCGTTGTGAGCTTGTAGATCGGCTATGTTCAGCAAAGAGGTTTGGTGTAGAGGGAAAAGTGAGCAGACCAAGTACAGTGCCAAAAGTCAAGTTTACAAAGTATTGCGGGTGTAAGTCGTTTAAAGGGCAAGACCACTCTGGTAGAGGTTTGTTTTGTGTCGTTAGTACAGTACAGTTTATTCTTTTGGATCCGTGTACCCAGTCCGGGTTTTCTTCTTAATAAAAATAGCAAAATCAACAGGAAGTTAATTAAAAAAACAAAACAAAAAAACAGTACTGGGTTTGGTGATGTTCTATATTGTCTGAATCAACTTTGTTTGCGTTCGTTTATGAGCTAAAAGAGTGTGAGAGCTGTTTCACGGTACAATGTAAGTCAATGGGGAGTATATTTTTAATTTTTAATTTCTAATCAATGGAGCAATTATTTTTGATTTCTTGTCCACCTTTGGAGTTACATCATGACAAAGTAACTATAGATTACTACCGTAGCCCCGGTTCTATGAAACACAAAGCGAGAAGTCTCGCTATGGGAGAGCGCCCCCTAGAGCGTGAATACAGAAGCATTTCTTGATACACTTCCAGGAAAAAGTTCATTTGGCTGGATTCTGATTCGCTCACCTGACCGGCGGTCCCGCCCTCCATCTATATAGTCAGGGGTCGGATCAATACTCGTACTTTCAGAATAAGACTTCCTCTTCTCATCTGCCTCAACAAGAAGGGTGTCTTCGCGAGACCTCTCGCTTCGTATTTCATAGAACCTGTTTTAGGGTAGTAACCTATAGTTCTATTTCAATTCACTGCGCTTTGAGGTCTCGCTATGGGAGAGATTTGATAAACTCCCTGATTGTAAATTCCGAAGTTTTGAGTCACCAGCTCGAAGCATGACAATGCCTGGAAGCGACAACTAGGACCGTATCTGCCACCAGAGGGGCGATCACACCCTAGTTGCATAAAAAACCCGGCAAGGTTTAAGGGCGAAGCCCAATCAACTACAATACAGGCATCCTGAATAGAGACATCTCTCTAGACAGGGCCCAAGATGTTGCCATTTCCATTGTGGAGTGTTTCCTCAGACCTACTGGGGGCAACTTGCCCAGTGGGAAAAAGTCTGTTTCAAGACAGATTTACCACGCATGCGTAGTGTCCATGCCACAAACAACTGATCCGACTTCCTTGAAGTCTTTGATCTGTCTAAACACACTGTCAATGCCCTCACCGGGCAGAGACAGTGCAGTCTCCTATCCCCTTGTGACAAAAGGGGGCGGATGAATGCCACCAAGTTTGCAGGGACATTAGGCGTCAGCGTTAGGCGTCACCCGTCCGTCGCCATCACTAAACTGCATGCACTCGTCATGTGTTGACAGAGCATGAAGGTCACTGATACCTGTAGTGTCGGTATGTTTGTCTGTTCCAACATGATGCACATGCAGGGAGCTGGAGGAACTGCTTTGTTTTGTCAGTGGTAGGTCTGTAACCTGCGTGACCACAAACCCCTGGCAGCCTTGCTGTTGTAGGTGGCTCCCCACCTTTTAGCAGGTCGGCGTCCGTGACGACCACCTCTCTGGAGGTGAACGTATCCATCGGACCCCCACTGACAAGAACTATAGGTTCCCCCAGTGGCTGAGCGCCGCCACACCTCCTGTTGTGACTGGCACCTTGTGGTAGTGACGTCGGTTGGGGATGTCCCGGGACGTCACCCACCTCTAACACGGTCTCATGTGTTGACTCGTCAGTCGTAATAACGAAATGGCCGAGGCCATGAGACCTGCCACCCTCCTGCAGGTTTTGTGTGTGACCTTGTGGGTCAGGTTTTGTGTGTGACCTCCTAGGAGTTCTCGCTCGTGTCTCCTCCCTTACTTGGTGTAGGAGAGATGTTTCTGTGGCGGAAAAGCATGCTAGGCTTATACCAACCAGAGAAAAAGAACACAAAATTGGTGTGTTTAGCGTAAAGCTAATCGTAGCCTGTGAAACGTGTTGTGTCGACAGAAACTCGTGAAGCAGGTCAGTAGTCGCGTGTTAGGTCAGCTAGTATCATGTGATACTAGGTGGTAGCGAGCGACGAAGAACATAGTATGGGCAACCAATACTGACGTGCTCGCCCAGCGTATAGCTTATAGCTAAAAAGATAACGTGCAAAAACTCGTCGCCAGTGGGAGCTCGCTGAGCCTACCGGTGACGACGTGCCAGTTGGTGGCTTTTTTTAATGTGTTTTGTAAGCGGAGACCCGCGTCTTGTTTCCACTCTTGTGTCCCACTCGGTGGTTAGCGTGTAGCTAACTTGACAGTGCGCGAAGCACGGTGCAGCGCAGTGAAGGGGACTATCCAAACACGCGTTTTTCGTCCGCTAGCTTTGGTAGAATAGACGTAGCAGCCGCAACACGCACAGTCACTATTAACTCCAGGCTAATGAGCACTACGCGGGTAGGCTGGTTAGCAGTTGCAAAGCTCGGAGTCACCGTTAGCTCGGGGCTAACAAGTGCTTTGCGGCAAGGCCGGCTGAGTCAACAGTGCTAAAGGTAGCGGTCAGGGCTACCAGTATTCGCTGGGAGCTAGCGTCAGGGCTTAGCTCTGGAATACTAACGACCAGGTGGCATTGGATTGGGTCCCACACCAGGTCCCGGGCGCCATGCTCTTTTTTCGGCCTCTGGGGTGCTCACCAAGGTGTGGGCAGGATGTGAGATTGGCTCTGGGAATCGACTCACTCTGACCGGGTAAGCTTCAAGGAAGGCTCCGCCGACCATGATCTTCCCGTCGGGTTAGCGTTGGTAGCTAGTAGGATGCAGCACATGGAGTCAGGGCTAGCATAGGCCAACCGCGCTACAGTGTGAGCTAGCCGTCCGTTGAGGTAGTTTCTTTGGTAGCTAGCAGGACGCAACAAGGGGAGTCAGGGCTAGCCTAGGGCTAGTCAGCCGAGCTGCGGTGTGAGCGAGCCGTTCTTCGAGCCAGGTTTTGTAGCCAGCGGTCATAACACTTGGAGTCAAGGCTAGCTTGGGGCTAACCGAGCTACAGTGTAAGCTTGTCGAACAGCTATCACACGTTTAGTCACTTGTTAGCTTTCCGTGCTAACGAGTGCTACTAGGCTAAGCATGCCAACGGTTAGCGATCTAATTTAACTGGTAATAATAATACCCACTGGGAGCGAGTTTTGCGGCTGCTCGGGAGTATTACGGAAAAAGACTGTGTACTTACGGTCGGAAGTCAGAATCACCTGGATGTGTTAATGTCTGGCGGTCGCATAAGTCAATCCTGGCCTGATGAAACGTAGTTAAGCAAACAATCCTTCGGCGAAGCTGAAGAAATTAGTTCTGCATTCTCAGATGAGAAGAGGAACGAAAGTACGAGTATTAAGCCCACCCCTGACTATATAGGCGGAGGGCAGGACCTCCGGTCAGGGGAGCGAATCAGAATCCAGCCAAATTAACTTTTGCCTGGATGCGTATCAAGAAATGCTGCGCGCGAAAATGAAAAAAAATAAAATGTAATAAAAAAATAAAATATAAAATAAATAAAATATAAATAAATGAAAACAAATATCGGAAAAACACGGCCCCCTCACGCATTAGGAGGGCAGGGTGAGTCACCAGAACCAAGGACGGGTGTTTTCGATGAATCTAACATGGTTAAAATGTAGTTTGAAGTTACAATGGGTTTGTATAGGAAGGGGGCGTGTCTGATAAAATGAATTATTAAATATCTAAATACTGAATCAAGCAACTTAAAAACGGTCTGGGGGGCTCACAAAGGCCTGAGTAGATGATAAAATGACCAAAAGTTGTTTTGAAAGTGAAATATCCCTTTAAGCACTTTATGTTTGAAATCTGAACGTTTATGTAGATGTACGGGCTGTAAATGAATAAAGTGCAAATACCAGCAAGACGCCCGTCACAACGAGCTAACGAGGCTATCTAGCCTAGCTAGTAGCTACACGTTGTTTTGTCCACAACTTCAGTGGAATACTTCCTTACAAACGAACATCGAGCAGCCTGTTTAGCTGAAAGGTTGGTTTAGCTCAAAATAGGGGGGTCATCAAACACACAGAGGAAAATTAAAGAATAATCCTTTCTGCTGAGCAGATCAGAGCAACTTTCACTATGCGCCGAAAGTTTAGCAACAACGCCATAGTTTCAGAGACCAGTGTTGCCAGATTCTATGAGAGAAATAAGCAACCAGGTCTAGGAAAACAAGCCCAAAAGAAGCGACTATGGGCTACATAAGCACTTTAAACCTACTGTATACATCGGCTATTTGAAAATAGCAGATCTACAAGCTCACGACGCGTCGCATCACGAGTGACGCGCTGTGAGCTTGTAGATCTGCTCTACAAATCTCGGCCAAGCGTCTCTCCACCCCCCCAAAATACACACAGACTTGCACAAAAGCAGCCTACTTTGCCATACAAATGTAACCATTTTGCAATACAAACCTTCTTCAACATTCGAACTGTGTTATTATGAAAAAACAAAACAAAAAAAAACACAACAAAAAAATCAATCTTAATTTGCTATTTTCTACTGTTTATCAACTGGCGACATGAGGAAGGTTTCACTAGCAGCAGTCACATCAGTATGGCAGTGTCGACTACAAATCAATTCATCTATTTTATCCCTTTCTATAAATACAGTAAAGCTATGTTGATTTTCTGGCCCAAATCATTAATTATTGTTTTAACCTCAATGTGGAGTCCTTCAGAAATGTCACCTACATGTTGAACAACATCAGTGTTATCGTATTGAATTTGGATGGATTTAGATTTTAAAATGGAGCAGGTGCCATGCTGCTGGTCAACATTCACATCTTCCTTCTGCAGCCTAATATCTCCTCATGTCCAAGAGACCTCTGTGTTAAAGAAGTATTTCACCCAAAACATTACTTATTTTCTATCAATTACACACCCCATTGAATTCGAGTTTTTTATAGTTTCTGTCACATTCCTCAGCCAATAATTTGATAACCGGGTCATCGGTCAATGAGACTCTGCCGGTCATTAAATTATTGGCTTAGGAATGCGACAAAATAATAAAATATCTCCATGAATTCAAGGCTTCATGTGTAATTGATAGAAAATAAGCTACTCCTTTAACTATAAACTCAATAATCCTAGTGTTCTCTTTCCGTTATACAGATCCAATGAATATAAGTCACATCTGCTTCAGTTATGCTCACTTATTAACCCATTAAGACCTGATGCCAATACTAAAAATGTCTTCCAAATCCTTAACAGTTTTCTGAAAAACGTAGGTTTCTATATCAGTGGTTCTCAAAAATGTGAACGACCCCCACCATTATAACTATTTAAAAAAAAAAAAAAACATCTAAAAATATTTTGTTCCAGGGACCCCCATTTGATCTAAAAATGTTTGCTTTAAAACACAGTATATTCAAAGATTTATTTTACACAAATGTATTTACACACATGTTTTTTCAAAAAATAGCAATATTGTGACGCTATATTAATTAATTGTGCTGGGGACCCCCCCATATATATATATATATATATATATATATATATACGCTATGAACTTGTATATCTGCTATTTTTGAATAGACAAACTATAAATTCATGCTTTTTAGCTAAAATCTAAAATGACACAGACGTGCAGGGGGAAGTTCAGACGGGCCGGTAAACCAATAAATCTTTTCACACTTTGAAACCAAGAAATCCCCTTGACCACGATTCACAACTTAGTCAAACTCACCCTGTCTTCCTGCTACGTTCTCTGGTATGTCCTCCTGTGGTTCAGGGACGTTCTCTGGTATGTCCTCCTGTGGTCCAGGGGCGTTCTCATAGCCCACGCTCTCGTAGATGTGCTCCTTCTGGACTCTTCTTTTTGAATATATCACTGTCCGTGTCGGATCTGGTGCGACATAAATACTTTGCGACATCTTGCAGGGATGAGAGTCTTGAAAAGTAATGATTGAGAACTACATTATCTGTATCACACTATGTTACACACTAGATAACTTGTTTAGCAAAATGTGATCATATGCCAGCCTGTTGCTGGTTGGGTGCAAATGTAGCAATAATAAGTAAGTGTAAGACACACACGCACGCACACTGTAATGGTCTGACGAAAATAGAAGAAATTAAAACCCTCCTAATTTCTACTACCCTCAATAGTTTCAGCAAAGACCTATAAACCCTATGAATTTAAACCCAATAAGTGTGGTTGTGCTGTTGCACCCCGAATAACGCATGCCCCACGCCGAGAAGTTTTCAGACCAAATGTAGCTATGAAAACAAGTGACACCTCGCAGAAGCTTCTCTACCAAAACCCCCCAGAACAGAGATATACGGTAGTATTTATACAACTTTGGCTCCATCCGACACACCAAATATGGGATCGCCTCCCTCCGGGTTAGATCATTTCAGTAGATAAACCTTATGGTGCTGGTTAGATTATTTCAATAGACAAACCTAATATGGTGCTTCCCTTCTACCAGTTAAAACATTTCAGCCGTTGCCATAGCAATTTGGTCATGTGAGCAAAAAAGTACAGTTTCTAGCAAGTCATTGCGTAAGAGGAAGTTGTGGCTGTGTTGTGACTGATAGCATCAAGGAGCAGAGATGGTGTCAACAGCAGCAGTGAGTTGATTGGCCTTCCAACATCTACGTTGTCGCCCTTCGCGCTTGTTCCTCTTATTCAGCAGAGCGTGTTGCTTAGATAGAGAGATAGAGAGATGGATAGATAGAGACAGAGACACGTATTCATTCATTCATTCTTTCACATTAAAGGAAGTTTACATGTGTTTTGTGCTGCTGAATGCTATCTTGTCATGTAGCCGACAGAGGAGGTTGAATTAAATGATCTGCTTTATTCCACGAGACTCACACAGACAACCTTCTCTGTAGGCTACATGAGTGGTCCTCACACCTTTTCATGTCAAGGACCCCCAAATTGAGACGTATTAGCCCGTGGACCCCCATTTGATACCATTTTGATCTCTGGGACCCCAAATTTACACAGTGTCAGTATTATTGTAGCCTCGGAAACCCATGTTTTTTTTTTTGTTACAAAAGAAAAAAAGTCTGGGCGAGCCATGCAGGAACGATGGTCTTTGGAGCTTGTTATCTCCTAACCAATCAGAGTGCAGAGGGGCGTCGCTCTAAATTTGGTGACGTCAGCGTGCTCCTTGCACAGACCCGGGGGGGGGGGGGACATAGATTGGTGAAGCAATAGGAGGCTCCGCACTGCTCCGGGCGCCTGGGTTTGGATCCGCCCTTCGAGACCATGGATTGGGCTCGTTCTTTCAGTCTAGTATTATTGCAACTCTGAGAGTGTACAAATGGAACCAAATGGAGCCGTCAGGGTCCATTTGGTTCCATTTGTACACTCAGAGTTACAGTATAATGGTCCATTTTGTTCCCATCTATTTATTTTTTATTTGATTTGATCATCTTTATTTTGAACTTGCAGGTCAAAAATGAATAAAAAACAAAAAACAATGAAAGCCATACAATATTTAAAAAAAAATAAGTAAAAGAAAAGATCATTGATCATCCCCAACATGTTAAAAAAGGACCAGGAAGAAGTAAACACGTATTTACTCATATCCCCTTCTTATTTAACATTCATAATCCATGCAAACAATTACACATGTAAGTTTATATCATATAAATCCTTTGGTATCCTATAATATCTGTATACATATAGTCCTATACTCACTCTATCCCATGATATGATGACACATAGCTCTATACATAACCTATATATACCCATTACCCACTTGCTGTCAATTAATTCAGCGTCATATACTGTAGACAGTTTACTCCCAATCTGATCATTGCATTTCTCCAAAAAAATAAATACAATCAACCCGCCCATTCCTTCCAGCTATCAATCATTTGGCTGGGTACTCCCTGGAACCTCCTCAAGGACCCCTGGGGGTCCCCGGACCCCACTTTGAGAACCACTGGGCTTACATGACGAGATGGCTTTCAGCGGCACGAAACACATGTAAACGTCCTTCAGTGAGAATGCATGGGACACACATATTGACAGGTTTGATTACATGAGGTGCTATCTGTATTCTGATTGTAGCCGATCAGAATGGAACGTGACAAAGTGGTGTGACATACATCTATTGCATGACTCAAGAGATAATGTGATTGTTGTGAGTTTTGGACAAAATCTGTAATAGTAGTAGTAAAGTATGAAAATGCTAAATGGTGGAACATCTGATTTTTTTTTTCTTTTTTTTTCCAGTGTGTGCCGAGGCATCAGATGCGTTCATGCGTACATTTCTCATGTTTTCTTACGACTTGTGGGCAAGTTCTGGTTTTATGGTGTGTTTGACTTACATTGGAGTTGTAGGCACATCCAAAGAAAACTCTGAACAAAATGGCTGACAAATAGGGTCGACCATGGCACTTCCAGGTTGATGCCCCGTCAAAATTCACCAAATGTCAAATTCCAAATGTCACACGTGTTGAAAGCCACAACGCGCCACAGCGGGTAACTCCACCACCCCTTAGAATAGAAGTGAAATGAGAAGCTTATGCATCTGGAAGCTGCAACACATTCCAACCAAACAATAACTCTTTTTTTTTTTCTTTATCGAAAGGGCTTGTCGATCCAAGGAACGTTCAAGACGTGTTTAAGAGGTGTTTTACAATGCCTCAAAACTCAGTTCTGGCCTGGACCGCTGGTATAGCCGTCCAGGCACCTAGGCTAAGTGTAGCCTGACAGCGTGCCGCGGGTTCGAGTCCCGATCCCGACGGCCTTTGCTGCATCTCCATCTCTCTCTCACTCTCTCCATTTCCTGTCAGCCTACTCTCATATCTATAAAGGCGTAAAAGCCAGAAAAAAACAAAAACAAAACTCAGTTCTGAGTTCTGAAGGCCCACTCAATGATTCTGCCTGTAGCATCACCGTGGCTCGCTGTGTTGCTGAATCGTTACGGATGTATGGAGGGTTTGACAGGTTGTGTTTATGCCTGGTCACTCAGAGAAGGGTTTCAGAGGTAGATGTACCTCCTACTTCCTCTTAACTCTCTCTTAACAGTGTTTTGTCCAGTGTAGCTTTGATGTTGATCAGTCCTGTTTTTGTTGGAAACCACCGATTTTGGGATGACTTTTTAAACATCACTTTAAAACAAGGTAGTAATGTGTCTGCTTGCTCTGGTCAGTTCTGAAGCCTGTATACCAATGACATCATCGGTTGGGATTCAAAGCTAATGGAAACTAACCTTTTCTCTTCCTGGAAAGTTAGTGATTGAACTAGAAACCACTGTCCTTGCATAAATAATAAAATAAAATAAAATAAAAACAAAGTTTGACATTAAGTTAAAAAATATTTCATTTAAACCTCCAGAACCATCCACAGTCCACCTCTTAGACACAGAGCGTGTAGACAGACATGGTTATCATCCTACAGTATAATGAGCATTAGTGAGGCCCCATCTCTGAGCTGTGTTCTACTCCAGGAAACCACAGACCACATCCATGCAGCTGCACCCAATTCACAGTTTCACAGAAAAATAAATGTTAAATATAGACTGAGGTATTCTCACATGGTATGGCTCACTTTAATTTCCAATATATTATTTATGTTCAAAGAATAGACGAAGCCGGTTGCACCACGGTGGATTTGGAACCCACAACCTCCGTGGTGGTGGGCAGGGACTTTACTACTGTGCCACCCGAGCGCCACACCAGCCGAGTCACATGTGCTCTGTCACAGTCAGTTTGCTCCTCTCTCTCTCTCTCTCTCTCTCTCTCTCTCTCTCTCTCTCTCTCTCTCTCTCTCTCTCTCTTTGTCTCTCTATCTTTGAATATATATATATGTCTCTTTTTTGTTTTAACTCCAAGATTACATATTTTGAGACTGATATAGCAACCAAGCAACACAAATTATGTATTTGGCCGCGGACCCCCATCTTAAAATGTTTAATTCCAGGGACCCCCCCAGAAGCAAAGATTTTAGTAAAAATGTTTGTTACAAATATATATATATTCAAAGATTTGCTAAAAAAACTTTTTTTTTCTCCAAAACTAGCTGATCTACAAGCTCATAGCGGCAATTTACAACATTTTGAATAGCCAAATAAATCTAAAAAATAACACGGATGCGTTCTCGGACTGCATGGGTTGACGCTGGTCAGCTTGGCTGCCAGGCCAGACAGCCTATAATACACAACGTCGGTCCGCTCAGACAGATCGCCCGTCCTTCCACGGGCGATATAATGACAACAGCATCACCTCCCTCCAGAGTAACTACAGTACATTTACTCAAGTACTGTACTTTTTTAGGTAATTTTCACTTTACTGGAGTATTTCCAATTTTCAATACTTTTACTCCACTACATCTAAAAGTATTGTTAAAGAAATATTTGAAATATAATTTTGAAAATAGCAGATCTACAAGCTCACAACATGATGTGACGTGTTAAAACTGATGTGAAGAGGTTAAACATAGCATCTGGCAACACTGCTGATTACCTGTGATTAGAGGTTTTTGAGAATGATTTCACACTCAAATAGACACGAGCCATCTGCACCTCTCTTTATTGTGTCCGCCAGGCGAGAGAGTATGTTTTGCACCCTGTCCGTCCGTCCGTCCGTCCGTGTGTCTGTCCGTATGTCCGTGTCCCCTGTCCGTCCGTTAGCAACTAATCTCCGGCACCGTTGGCCCGGTCGCTGTGAAACTGTGTGCACACACTCCTCCCTGGATGCCATTTCAGAAACTCTGCTTCAATGTTTTCACATGGGCCTGTTATAGCGCCACCAGGAGGCCGATTAGTGCACAACACATTTTTTTATATTACTCGTACAGATTTTATCCAAACGTCATCCTAAGGTTAGGAATAAGGTTAGGTTTAGACATAGTTTTACTGAGGTTAAGGTTAGGAATAAGGTTAGACATAGTTTTACTGAGGTTAAGGTTAGGAATAAGGTTAGGTTTAGACATAGTTTTACTGAGGTTAAGGTTAGGAATAAGGTTAGACATAGTTTTACTGAGGTTAAGGTTAGGAATAAGGTTAGGTTCAGACATAGTTTTACTGAGGTTAAGGTTAGGAATAAGGTTAGGTTTAGACATAGTTTTACTGAGGTTAAGGTTAGGAATAAGGTTAAACATAGTTTTACTGAGGTTAAGGTTAGGAATAAGGTTAGGTTTAGACATAGTTTTACTGAGGTTAAGGTTAGGAATAAGGTTAGGTTTAGACATAGTTTTACTGAGGTTAAGGTTAGGAATAAGGTTAGGTTTAGACATAGTTTTACTGAGGTTAAGGTTAGGAATAAGGTTAGGACATAGTTTTACTGAGATTAAGTTTAGGAATACCTGGTGGCGACCGTTCAGAGTTTACCGGATTTGACCGGGGCCGACTAGGTTGTTGTTCAGACTGTTCTCTTGTATTTTTTTGGCTCATAGAATAAATAATCAAGGTTTATTAGTCACTTCTGATACAGGTACAAGAAGCACAATGCAGTTTTGTGAGACCTGTCGTCAAAGTGCTGTGCTTTACACAACCGATTGATCCCCTGATGGTTGCTAATCACGGACGGTTCACCGTGCTTCCGTGAAAAAAAAAGAATGTCATCGCGATTCCCGTTCACTTGTTATACCCAGTTGAAAATAGCATGTTTCGCTCAAAAATACATGTTAAAACACAGGAGCAGAGATTCACAATATATCCCTAATATTTTAACAGGGAAGTGAATGGAGCAGTAAATCTTTGGATCACGTTATCTCCTGGTTCTTTTTTATTTTTTCTAAGAGACGTCAAAAGACGTCATTGACAGGGAAAGAGTTAAACATTTATATTTTATGTAGCCAATTAATTTTAGTCTCCTCACATCTGTATGTAAATGACCTCCTACACACAATCCTTCCTCCTATTCAGACATCCTATGCTGTTTAGTGTTTTATACACCATGGAGCATGTAGCATAATGTCACACATAGATAACAATCATTGTACCATCACATACAGTAGTTCTGGCTCAGAGAAAAAGGGCACAAAAGGAAAATAAAGCTACCATAACCTCAAAGGCAAAAAAGGGAAGAGACCAACAGTGCTAGTCTGTCTAGTCTCCCTGACGAAGGCAACGTTTACCCAACGCGTAGGTGTATTGCACATGTTCAGAAGGCAGTTAGTTGGCCAATAGGCTCTTTACCACAACATGTACAGTATATATATATATATATATATATATATATATGTAAATGTGAGAATTGAGGAAGTAACAAACATGTTTGTCTTCTCAAGAAGTTGCACACATGTGGTCGCTGACCTCCTATGTCTCACAGACAGAGTTAAAACTGTAACCAATGGCAACAGACAAATTGTCAAATTATGTATAGGGCACTGATTCTCGAACTCCAGGGACCTCCAGAGGTCCTTGAGGGGGTACCGACTGAACATGGAACCTGCATCCACTCTCTTTGGGAGTTTTTCTTGTGTGCTACTCAGTGGTAGGCTAGGTGTCACCGTCAGCTTCACCAGCCAAGTCAGCCTTGTGTCTGGCGGGCTGGCTTGAGCGTTCCCTTCACCCCTCTCTGGTCACTGGCCTCAGTGTCTGGCGGGGCCAGGCTCTTTAGCGGCGGATGGCGTCTGTCTGTCTGACCGCCCCAAGGGTTTTGAATATTTAATGTGAAAATACTTGTCAATATTTTAAATACATTGGCCCTCATTTATCAACGCGGTGCAGCCCGAATAATGAGCGTACGGCGTAATCACCGCACCTTTCGGCATTTATCAATATATCCTGACGTGGGCTTTATCCTACGGTACGCTGAGATCTCACGTCTGGTCGAGACCAGTTGTTGACGTTGGCTGCACCCGTTTATTCCATTCTAGACCTGCAGAGCACCATTGTCTGACTGTCTGACAAGCATCTGGACACATAATCCACTCCTAA
Source organism: Gymnoscopelus microlampas (assembly GCF_963454915.1). Lineage (NCBI taxonomy): Eukaryota > Metazoa > Chordata > Actinopteri > Myctophiformes > Myctophidae > Gymnoscopelus > Gymnoscopelus microlampas. The sequence goes on along the minus strand of NC_139957.1, from coordinate 45,176,168 downwards.
ATGTGTATATCTACACTAATAAATAATTTCTGTGAAAATATATCATTTTATAAAGTAATTTAAACAAACTGCTTTAACAGTCATTCAGATAACATTGTAGATCTGTCTGTATTGAAAATAGCAGATCTACAAGCTCACAACAGGTCACATTGCGACGCGTTGTGAGCTTGTAGATCTGCTATTTTCAGCGCAGCAGTGCTTCTGCAAGAGAATTTTTGCGAGCCCCGACCATTTTTCACTGACAGTGAGGTCTACAAACTTACAGTAGCTTGTCCTATGTTATGGAGTTATGTCATAGAGAGTTATGTAGGCTACACAACCTGGCTGGGTTAAGGATATAAACCCAACGCTCCAATATTAACGTGGCGGCACGGAATCACTGCATTCCGCCCGAGTCTCATGTACCGCTACGCTACGGACACGGACATGAAAGACAAAGTTGGCCGGGCGCGTGTGTGTGTGTGTGTGAGAGAGAGAGAGCGAGAGAGAGAGGCGTGTGCGGCGAGGCCAGCGGGGGAAACTGTTTCTTATTGGCTTTTCATGTCTTTGGTCGTATTCTGGTTCGTCTTCATGTCGTAAAATCGGGGCGTTTTGAGAATATTTAAGGGCGTGTTATTTAAATGACGCTCGGTTTCAGCCGTCACATTTATCAACGCTGGGACCAAGTGTACGCTCGGATCAGCTGTGTAGGATGCGTTGATAAATGTGACTTCGGTGTACGGCCGAATATATGGAAAAATATACGGCGGTTTATACGCTGCGTTGATAAATGAGGGCCAGTATGTTCTGGGTGGGAGCTTACTGGTGTTGGCTCTGGGGGTCTGGGACTGCTTCGCTTCCTCACGAGGTGTCTTACAGAGTCCCCCATACACATGAAATATGTTGGGTGGAGAGATAGTCTCGATACGATAGTGAATGTTCGGTTACGCTGTACCCTTTGTTCTCTGAGTGAAGAGACTATCTCTCCACCTCGATGTCGCTGGGCAGCGGTGTCGATCAAACTAAAACCAGTGTAATCACACACACCTGGGCCTTATATACTCGTGCGTGCCAGTAGGACCGGTGTGTCTTAAAGAAATATCCACGTTTTAAGCGAGGTGGGGTCATTCCTCATACATATGAAATATGTTGGATAGAGAGAAGGAGCCCTATTTTCGCCGGTGCGTTATCCATTATCCCTAAACTTCTGATGATGGGTAAGACACCGGCAAAAATAGGGCCCATAGTGTCTTCAGTCAGAGAACAAAGGTTACAGGTTAACCGAACGTTTCTTGAGGCATGACACTCATCATTTACCTGGCTGACTGTAAATCACTCTGCATTAGAGCATCTGCTACATGCTTACAATATAATTGTAATTTCTTTGCACATAGAACTAGGGGTGCAACAAACTAATTGATTTAATTGATTATATAAAACAAACGCAAATTTAATAAAACAATTCTTAACAATCACCTCTATTTTGGGCATGTCATCATAGGTGAAAATGTTCAACACATTTAAAAATAATGAAAAACAAGATGTACAAGTCATTTTACATTGGTATTTGAAGTATATTTTACATGGGCAACTGGCGGCCGTGTGTGTGTGTGTGTGTGTGTGTGTGTGTGTGTGTGTGTGTGTGTGTGTGTGTGTGTGTGTGTGTGTGTGTGTGTGTGTGTGTGTGTGTGTGTGTGTGTGTGTGTGTGTGTGTGTGTGTGAGAATATATATATTTTTTTTTTCAAGCGAACATCTTTAACTCAAATCTTTGCTTCTGGGGGGTCCCTGGAACAAACATGTTGATGGTAGTCGGCGGCCAAATATATGTTATGTATTTCGTATTTAAATATTTGTACATGTAATTTCTACATTTCGGTTTTACGACTTTTACTAACAAACTGTAGTAGGCCTACTTCTTCTTCCACCATGCTAAGCCAGACAGTATCAGCAGCAGTAAGAGTCATGTGACAACATCAATGTGAACCAGGAAGTCAGTCCAAAAGAACATCACAAAAAAAGAAAAAAACATAGCTTTTGTTCCATGAAGTCTGTTTGATTGTGTGTCTCTTAAGAGTGTGTGTGTGTGTGTGTGTGGTGTGTGGTGTGTGTGTGTGTGTGTGTGTGTGTGTGTGTGTGTGTGTGTGTGTGTGTGTGTGTTCATCATGGGTCATGCAGGAGCCATTGTTCAAATGATGAATGGAGCCGAATCCACACGGCGCTGGCTCCAATCACACTGACTCATCACGTGGCTGTGTGTGTGTGTGTGTGTGTGTGTGTGTGTGTGTGTGTGTGTGTGTGCGTGTGTGTGCGCGTGTGATTTTCACCCATAAAATAATGAGAGTTAAATTAGTGAGTTGATTGATGAATATGGTAAACACAGGACTGCACACTCAGCAGTTGGAGAGAAGCCAAGTGAAGAGAGGAGAGGGAGGGGAGTCATTAGACAAAGAGCATAATTGCTGCAACCTTTTATCTTTTACCATCCTCTACACACCACTGTATAGTCTATAGTCACACACTGTTGGTTAACCCCACAGCAAAATGGGACATTTTTGCTCTGTTGAATATTAACAATTTGTCAAATGTTTACACAATTACCGTTCCTTATTGTCACTTATAATAATAATAATATTGAGACATTCAGATCGTGTCAAAGGTCATGTCTCACCTAGACACAGGATCTGACACACATTTTCACCCTGAAGGTCAAGATTCAATTTATCCCCTGAGCGAGCAGGCAGGCTCAATTAACTCAGTGGTAAAAATGTCACCACACATCTTTCTCAACTTTTCAAATATTTCAAAACTCTCCGCATATTTCACAACTTCCTGCAATCTCACCACATTCAAAATCATATAAAATCCTGCATATTTCATCGCATAATTTAATCAAGGATTTTTGCAAGTGTTTTTTTTGGAGGGTCTCAATTAACTAATCATGCTGGGGACCCCTCAAGGACGAACGAATTGTGACACTGCCACATAAATGTGTGAAATAATGTATTTCCTGTCCATGTATGATGAGTATTGAAAGAAAAGAAACATAACATACTTGGTGATTACAAGGGAATATATTGGTTAAAATATGGTTGAATATTTAACACCTAAATGTAGTGCACGGAATAAGTGTACTTTTGTGTAAGGTGATTATGGCCATTATGATTCATTTTCTGTTGACATGGTTCACACAGGAAGTGAGGTACCAGGAACAGCTATAAAAGTACAGGAAGTGAGGCGGCCAGGAGTCTAGGAGGTATTGAAAAATAGTGTGTGATGGTGTTTGAGAAAGAGACTCTTGTAAAGCCTATACTAAACCAGAATCAGGAATTGATAAACCAATGTGTAGTGTGACCGGAGAACTTTGGGATCTGGAAGGAGAGAAGTTAGGTCGAGGAACATTTCTGAGGGTTTAGCTCTGAAGCCAGTCAGAGCTACAAGTGGCCTCCTGACTTGAAGGTTGGGGTGAGGATATATATGTTTTCTCTTTTTATGCAATGCATTGATTGTTTGATGTACTTTATTTAGTAAGACATGAGAACAACAGTACATGGAAGTACAAATTCACAATACAAGGTCTACTAAACTGGAAGGCTCATAAAGCACTAAGCTTGTTTAAAATGAGATCCCCATGCACACAAATCATGATGACATATAAGAGATAAGAGACAGATATACACACTACTTACTATACAGAACGTCATACAGTCAGCTTACAGGTTACTGGTATGAAAGGTAAAACAAATATGTACAAGAGAGGGAAAAGTTCAGGGTTGGGGGGGTAGGTTAAGACTTTGACAGGGGGCATTTTTGAATTGCAGCCTCCTGAAGGTGTATCTTTAGGGCAGTTTTGAAAGTGAGTAGGGTTTTACACTCCTTTACTCCTTTTGGTAGGGCGTTCCACATTTTTGTTGAATAGCATGAGAACGAGTTCATTCCCTTTGTTGAGCCAAATGGTGCATTGCCTTTTTATTTGCTGACTTTGTGGATTACTGTGTTTTTTGGAAAATAGAAGATCTACAATACTTTTTTTAATTACGTTTGGATTACTTCTGGGAAACTATTCTCATTGGAGACATTTAAAATAACGTTGCGTTGCAGCACTATACTGTAGATCAGAGTTTGCAGAGTTTGATCATTTTGGGTACTGATTGTTTAAGTGTATTGAATTATGTATATTATGTAATTATGTATTTTGTTTGAGTTTGGGTTTTGGGATGAAATACTGGAATTTAATTTCAAAAGCAACCGTTTTGTGTTTTCTTTTTGGTCTGCGTTACAGTTTGTTCATAATAATTACTGACGCAGGTACAGGACCTTTATTTCTTTAATATAACTCAGACATACAATGTTATGGTTCTGATTGTTATAGAACAGGGATGATGCAACTTTGATGATGTAGAGGGCCACTATTTAATTCCACATTCACTCCAGAGGAACACATTACATATACTGTCAGGCAGACTCCTCTTATCTCTGTATTTTTACTTTTTTCGTAAATTAATGCAGTACTTCACCATTCTATGTCACACAAGAGTAGCAAAAATAGCAGATCTACAAGCTCAAAACGCGACGCAGTGCGACACATTTTGAGCTTTTAGATCTGCTATTTTTTAAATTGGAATCCTGAAAAGTAACATTTTTATTTAATGCCAGTTGCCCATGTATGTTATAGAATTAAGCGCTGTATTGTATTTCCAATTTCCAATATTTTTACTTCTACTCCACTACATCTCAGAGGCAAATATTGTACTTTTACTCCACTACAATAATTTGAGAACTTTAGTTACTTTTCAGATATAAATTGTTATATTAAGAAACATACATTAACCACTTCAGCCCTGTTATATACAGGCTATTTGAAAATAGCAGATCTACAAGCTCACAACGCGTCTCATCGCGACGCGTTGTGAGCTTGTAGATCTGCTATTTTCGAATATTTCACTAGGCCTACTTTTACTTTTGGTACTTAAAGTATACCTTGATACCAGTACTTTTGTACTTTTAATCAAGTCAATTTTGAATTCTGGACTTTTACTCGTAAAAGAGCATTTCTATATTGCAGTATTGGTACTTTTTTACTTAAGTAAAGAATGTGAGTACTTTTTTTCCCACCACTGATATAATGTCATACATCCATATAGGCTGCTACAGCACTAGGTTTTACCCCCCCCCTCTCCCCCCCCCCCCCCCCCCCCCCTCCGTTGGCACACATGCTGAGGCTGGCGCTGAGCTGCTCTCCTTGCCAACCAGAGGCTGGGATCTCACAGCGTTGGCAGTGTTCCTGTTACCTCCGGCTCAACCTTCACAGCTCTGAGACCCCCCCCCCCCCGGAAAATCCTCCTTTCCCCTCCCTCAAGGAGATGTGAGTCTCTCTCTCTCTCTCTCTCTCTCTCTCTCTCTCTCTCTCTCTCTCTCTCTCTCTCTCTCTCTCTCCCCCCCTCTCCTTATCCCAGCTCCTCCAGTCATCTCTGCCGGCTGGATTATAAATCCCTCAGCATGGCTCCCCGCTCCCCCCCCACAAATTAACCCATTCAACCCGGGAACGCATCTGTGTCATTTTAGATTTTCAGCTATGGCCATTAAGTTATACTTTGGCTATTAAAAAATAGCAGATATACAAGCTCATAGCGCGGCACTCGGTGCCGCGCTATGAGCTTGTAGATCTGCTATTTTTTTTAAATTGTGATATTTTTTTTTTTTTGCAGTTTTTCTTTAATACATATATATCTTTAACTCATATATTTGCTTCTGGGGGGTCCCTGGAACAACATATTTTGATGGGGGATCGGCGGCCAAATACATATAATTTTGGGAGTCCTTAACATGAAAAAGGTTGAGAACCACTGATATAGAAACATGCAAATCTTTAAATGTGTGTGTGTGTGTATATATATATATATATATATATATATATATATATATATATATATATATATATATATATGAAAGTGAACATTTTAAAACTCAAATCTCTGCTTCTGGGGGTCCCTGAGATGGGTTTGGTCGGCGGCCATATATACATATAATTGTGGTGGTCCTTGACATGAAAAAGGTTTGAGTACCACTGATATAGCCTACTGCGTAGCAACATACGCTTTTTCTTCAGAAAACGGTTTTAAAGGACATCTTTTAGAACGGACCTGCAGGTCTTAATGGGTTAACTGTCTCTCCAGAGCTCCAGAGTTCATCCAGAATACATGGAGCTCCTCTTCACCTTGTATCCCTCATGACCTTATGACCCCCTCAATGTCCTGGGCTGCTGAGCTGAACCCCCCCCCCCCCTCCTCCCAATAGGGATGGAAGGTAACCAAGTACATTTACTCAAGTCCTGTAGTTCAGTACACGTTTGAGGTATTTTTTTTTACTTTACTTGAGTATTTCCAAATGTCGGTACGTTTACGTCTACTCCACTACTGGCGCCATATACAGACCCCCAGATCAAAATGCATTTTATGACTTGATTGAGGAACATGTTGTGGGTTTAGGAAACACTGAGACGGTACTAATTGGTGACTTTAACACCTGTGTTCTGAAGGAAGACTCAGCTACCTTTAAGTCCCTCAGAAAGTTCTGTGACCTGCACAGCTTTACCCAGCTGATAAAGCATTTTACAAGGGTGGGCATTGCTTCTCAATCAATCATAGACCTAGTGTTGACGACGGACCAGTCCAGAATTTCCAAGAGCGGTGTTATTGAGTGCAGTTTAAGTGATCACAATATCATTTTCTGCACTCGGAAGATTCACGGACCTAGAGCTCATTGTCACAGGACAATCAGCTGCAGGTCTATGAAACACTACTCTAGTGATCTTCTAACAGCAGCTCTTGAAAAAATGGACTGGTCCCATGTCCTAAATTGCACCTCTGTGGAGGAGTCCTGGTCCTGTTTCAAAAAAGCTTTTTTGTGTGTACTTGATAACATCGCACCCACAAAGGTGGTGAGGGTCAAAGCAAGCACAGAACCTTGGATGAAGGGTGATATTTTGAATACCATCAAACTCAGGAACAAATGCTTCTCCGAGTTCAGAAAAAACAAAAGTGAGGAGCTACTTGAAAAGTGCAGAAAACTACGAAACGTAGTTACTAATTTGATCAGAAATGCCAAAAAGAATTTCTTAAATGAGAACATAGAGGCTAACAAAAGCCACCCACAAAAACTGTGGGAGGCACTAAAACAATTAGGCTGCAACGGAAAAATTCAGACAAAATCTACAAACATTTGCATTATTTCAAGTGGCTCGCTCACTACCGACAAGCAATTGGTAGCGGACTGTTTTAACAGTTTCTTCACCACAGTTGCAACCCAGTTGGTAAGCAAACTCCCTCAGCATTCAGGTCTGTATGGCCCCGACCACATTCAAGCTCACTATGAGAAACTAGGGGCTAAGAAAGATTCTTTCTCTTTCAAACCTGTTTTGACTGTTGATGTGCAAAAAAAACTCCTCGCCCTACAGCCAAACAAGGCCACCGGCCTTGACAACATCCCCACCAGATTCCTCAGAGACGCAGCGGTCTCCATTGCTCCCTTAGTAGCCCATATTACAAACTTATCCATAAGTCAGTGTCATGTCCCACAAGAATTCAAGTTGGCAAGAGTAATCCCTCTATTTAAAAAAGGAAGCAAACTAGATCCTGGCAACTATAGGCCTGTTTCCATCCTTTGTTCCATCTCAAAGGTTATAGAGCGATCAATCCAAGAACAAATCAACAGCTACCTCAGCGAGCGTAAGCTGTTGTTTGAATTCCAATCGGGCTTCAGAACATCCCACTCCACTGACACATGCCTACTGTACTTGACCGATCACATCAAACGTGAGGTAGACTCGGGCAAATACTGCGGCATGGTCATGCTGGACCTCCAAAAGGCATTTGACACTGTAAACCACAAAATTCTACTTGATAAGCTGAGGGCGATTGGTTTTGATTGCACATCACTAAATTGGATGAGATCTTACTTGGAGGGTAGAGAACAAGTGGTTGACATCAACGGAACCATGTCCTCATCCCTCCCGGTGAGCTGCGGGGTTCCTCAAGGCAGCATTCTAGGGCCGTTACTGTTTCTTCTATACATTAACGACATGAATGCTGCCTGTAACTGCAAACTGTTCCTGTTCGCTGATGACTCGGCACTCCTGATTTCGGGAGAGGACAAGTTGCAAGTCGAGGAAGCTCTCAGCTCTGAACTCTCAAAAATCCGTACCTGGCTTACCGATAACAAACTGTCACTACACCTTGGGAAAACCGAATCCATCCTATTTGGGACCAAACATTCCCTCAGTAAAATGAAGGTAAATGACTTCAAGGTCAAAGTCGATGACACAATCATCACTAGCAAAGAAGAGATTACCTATTTGGGATGTATTCTTGACAAACACCTGTCAGGTGAAAGCATGGCAACAAAGGTGTTCAAAGGAGTAAACCAGAGAACCAGATTTATGGGCAGTGTTTCCTCCTTTGTCAACCCTCAGGCACTCAGGACCCTCTCGGGGGCCCTGATTCAGCCCCTTTTTGACTATGCTAGCTCCTCTTGGTACTCCAACACCTCAGTGTCACTGAAGACTAAGCTTCAAACCTCCCAAAACAAACTGATTCGACTACTTCTCGGACTGGGGCCCATGACCCACCTCTCTCCCACTCACTTTGCCAGCCTAGGCTGGCTCAGGGTGGAAGACAGGGTTATACAACTAAAAATGGGACTGGTCTTCAAAATTGTAAATGCAGATCTGCCCGAAATGCCCCCTATACCCGCATATCTGTATAAGTACCTCGAAAAAGTTAGTGACACCCACAGTCACAAAACTAGAGGGAGCGTAAACAATAATCTGGTAACACCCACCCATAAAACAAACATGGGCAAATTCTCCTTCTATAGCACTGCCACCAAGGAATGGAATAGTCTAACCCCATCCCTCAAAAAATGCAGTTCGCTGGGCTCATTCAAAACAGCCCTAAAAACTCATCTTTCTGGAGGCCTAAAGAGGAGCTAGTACCAGTTTCCCTGTAGACAGACGACCCCCCCCTCCCCCTTTTTTTGTACATACTTTTTATTTTATTTTCTAATGTTTTTTTTTTTTTTTTTTTTGTATATATATTTTTTTGTACATAATGGTATTTTTTTCCCCCTCTGTATTCTTCTGTTGATTATTGAACTGTTTGGTTGCTACTATATATGTCTATGAAATTAATTCAAGGACCCCAATGGAAACAAGCCCGCAAGGACTTTTTTGGCCGGACCTTTTAGACAAAAGTATTATAAATGTAACTGTGTTGTTTTACATTCTTTTTGCCTAATAAAAATTTCAATCAATCAATCAATCTCAGAGACAAATATTGTACTTTTACTCCACTACAATTATTTGAAAACTTTAGTTACTTGGTAGATTTTGATTATTATTACAAAACATACATTAACCACTTAAGCCCTAAATACATTTCGGCCATTTGAAAATAGCAGATCTACAAGCTCACAATGCGTCACTATGCGACACATTGTGAGCTTGTAGATCTGCTATTTTCAAATGATTTGTATGCATGTTATACATTTAAACATTTTTCAAACATTTCAGTACTTTTACATTTGGTACTTTAACTATATGTTGATGCCAATACTTTTGTGCTTTTACTCAAGTAACATTTTGAACACAGGCCTTTTACTTGTAACAGAGTACTTCTACGTTACAGTATCGATACTTTTACTTACTGTAAGTAAAATATCTTGAGTACTTCTCCCACCACCACTGTCTGTAGGCATGGATGCTGTACCCTATGTGACCGATGTGAGGTTCTGCTGTGACTTCTATACACACTGTCCTCCTGACTCCCTAGCCTGGTAAACCCTCCCTCCGGAAATCTCATTTCCATTTGATTTCAGGAGTGAGTCTGGCATGAACGCTCATTCTGCAATATTGGCTGTGGGCTGGAGTTGGGCGGGAGTAATACCATTGACTGACAACCCCTTCAGCCAATGATCGTTTTTCCCCTTCAGCCAATTGCAGTGGATTTTTACCACCTCCGTCACTAATATGACGCAACAGGACTTTTGAGACGGCCATGCCCAAAATAGGTTGCCTTATTGGGATACATGCGTGTCACAGCCCGCCCCTCCCGGTTCTCTGAATTTATATTTTTATGATTAATTGACCACATATAGGAAGTTAAACAACTAAATTCTATCCAAACGATATCTTAAAAGTAAATTCCGTGCCTCAAAAAAGAAGTTTGAGACCGTTTTAAAACCGAAAATAAGAAGTGACGGCACTCGCACAAACAACAATGGCTGCCGTTCGTCTTTTGTCGCTGCAGTCAGGCTGCACTCGGCTTCATTCGGGCTCACTCGAACTCGCCACCTGATTGGCCAACGTAAGCTGTCAATCACAGAACGATGAGCGACGACGCTGATAGGCGCGTTAGTTGGTGATTTCGCTAGAAACTCCCCAATATTGCAGAATGGGCGTTCATGCCAGACTCACTCCTGAAATCAAATGGAAATGAGATTTTCCGGAGGGAGGGTTTACCAGGCTACTGACTCCCTGCCTGTGAGTTCTGCTGTGACTTCTATACACACTGTCCTCCTGACTCCCTAGCCTGGAGGAATGACTTTCACCACCAACAGCAAGAGTCACAGAGTCACTTCCATTTACTGTGGACAGAAACCAGGAACTCTTAACACCCTGCATGTCCTAGCACACAATGTGTTGGAAATGTGTCAGCAGTCACTCACTCAGCACAACCTCAGAAAGACTCAGACACAAAGACACACAAAACCATATCAAATACAAAGCGACAGAGCAACAAATATGCTTCGTGTCTTTGTATCTGCCTGTGTGAATGCAGCATTAGAACAGTGGTTCTCAACCAGTGGTCCGGGGACCACCAGTGGTCCTTGAGGGGGTTCCAGGGGGTCCCCAGACAAATTAATAGTTAGGAACCAATTTGGGTTGGGTTCCTTGACGCGAAAAAGGTTGAAAACCACTGCATTAGAACATGTCACAGGTCACTAGACTCCTAGCCTCGGAAACCCATGTCTTTTTTTTTTTTTTTTTTTTCAAAAGAAAATAAGTCTGGGAGAACCTTGCAGGAACGCTGGTTTCTAAACCTTGTTATCTCCTAACCAATTAGAGTGCAGAGGGGCGTCGCTCTAAATTTGGCGACGTCAGTGTGTTCCGTGCACAGCCCGGGGGGGGGGGACATAGATTGGTGAAGCAATAGGAAGCGGCGCTGGAATCCAACCGCCTGGGTTTGTTCCCGCCCTTCAAGACCATCGATAGGGCTCGCTCTTTCAGGCTGCTAGACTCCATGCTTACTCTCAATTGCAAACTGGTCACACTGATACAAAATGAAGAGTTCTAGACGATAACTTATTCAGATATCCTTCACACAGCGACACGAGTGAACAAGCCAGAAAAAGTCATCGAAAGAGCATTGTGTTTCAACAGAGAGAGTCCACCCCTCACCATTTTTGTATTTGTTTTGTAAATTAATGCCCTTAATCAGCATCACACAAAAGCAGTAGTAGATCCACTTCCAGCTCCCCAGATAATTATGCTGCCTTTGATACTTTTGAATTTGAATCCTGAAAAGTAACATTTTTTTGGACAGTATATTTCCAGCCGACAGAGACTAAATATTGGTTTGCTCTTCCTCTCAGTTTGAGCGGGTTTTTGTGGCCGTGTCTACACCCCAAAAAAAACCTATTGGTAGAGATCTGCTGTGCTGATGTGCACCTGTTCCTGGAATACAGCTGGTTTGATTGTCAGAAGCTTTATTAAGAGTGAAGAGTGAAAGGGATGTTTAAATGGCACAGTGGACAAACGGATAACATCACTTTGGTTCAGGCTAAAGGCCTTTAACTAACTGTCTGTCTGTCTGTCTGTCTGTCTGTCTGTCTGTCTGTCTGTCTGTCTGTCTGTCTGTCTGTCTGTCTTGAATCTTGACTGATGTTCCTACAAAAAAACTCATACGGTTCCTGATTTGGCAGATAGGGGGCAGTAACACTCTGTGACAGGTTGCCAGAGGAGGGGGAGGTGGTTAGGAGGACAGAAAGGAAACGAGCAGAGAATGGTAAAAGAGACAGAAGAATAGAAGGGAGATGGATGGAGGGAAGATGAGAGGAGAGGAGGGGGGGAGGGGGGGGGGGGGGAGAGGGAGCAGCAAACGAGAGCATGGAACAAGGGGAGAGACGCGAAGGAGAGAGGACACAGGAGAGGATACGCACATTTAAACACCAGAGAGAGAGAGAGAGAGAGAGAGAGAGAGAGAGAGAGAGAGAGAGAGAGAGAGAGAGAGAGAGAGAGAGAGAGAGAGAGAGAGAGAGAGAGAGAGAGAGAGAGAGAGAGAGAGAGAGAGAGAGAGAGAGAGAGAGAGAGAGAGAGAGAGAGAGAGAGAGAGAGAGAGAGAGAGAGAGAGGTGTCAGTGGGGAATGCAAAGTACTGTTTATCTATTAGCATTGGTGTCGGGTGGAAACCTTGTATGTCCAAAACCGTTCCTTTTTTTATAATTCATATTAACATTTTAAAATATTGAGAATAGCTCACAGAGCGTCGCCATGGGACGCTCTGTGAGAGCTTGTAGATCAGCTAATGTCACGGCTTTTGTGTGACACTCTTATGATGATACAAAAAGACACATGGTTGAAATAT